>NW_028138622.1:0-58332 GCF_964270905.1 Leucopleurus acutus | reverse complement strand
CAAGGGAAGGAGGCTCCCAGCAGGCTCCAACTGCCACCAGAGGGCTGACGTCGCCAAGGCGATGTGTGCCAACCAGGCATGAATGACCTCACAGCAGAGGGCCCACCTCAGAGAAGTGTGACGAACCCAGTCAGGATCAGACTCGCACCAGAGGGCCCACATCACCAAATGGATTGGAACCAGGCAGGAGTGTCCTCACATGAGTAGGGCCACATCATCTAAAGGTGAGGAAACCAGAACATGTGGCTTCAAACCATAGGACACCCATCACCAAGGGGCTGGGAGTGAGGCAGGCAGGAGGAGCCTCATAACAGAGGGCCCAAAAATAAGAAAGGTGAGGAATCCAGCAGTTGGAACCTCCCAGCAGGCGGCCCAGAGCACAGAGGCTAGAGGAACCAGGCCAGAGTGAACTAACACCAGACAGCCCACATCATGAAACTGTGAGCAACCCAGACATTGGGACCTCAGAGCAGAAGGCCCACATCCCCATGGTGATGGGAACATGACAGGAGTGTCCTGGCATCACTGGGCTCACATCAGAAAACGTGGAGTGCTCAGAAGTTAGGGCCTGACGCTAGAGGGCACTCATCACCGAGAGGAGGAGGCTCCCAGCAGGCTCCAGCTGCCACCAGAGGGCCAACGTCGCCAAGGTGATGTGGGCCAGCCTGGCAGGAGTGACCTCACAGCAGAGGGCCCACCTCACAGAGGGGTGAGGAACACAGCCAGGATCAGACTCTCACCAGAGGGCCCACATCACCAAGGGGATGGGAACCAGGCAGGAGTGTCCCCACACCAGTGGGACAACATCATCGAAAGGTGAGGATCCCAGCACATGTGTCCTCAAACCAGAGGAACCACATCACCAAGGGGTTCGGAATGAGGCTGGCAGGACTGGCCTCACAACACAGGGTCCATAGAATATAAAAGTTGAGGAATCCAGCAGTTGGAACCTCCCAGCAAGTGGCCCAGAGCACCGAGGCTATGGGATCCAGGCCACAGTGAACTCACAGCAGAGGGCCCACATCATGAACCTGTGAGCAGCCCAGCTGTTGGGACCTCAGAACAGAAGGCCCACATCCCCATTGGGATGGGAACCTGGCAGGAGTGGCTTTGCACCACTTAGCACATATCAGAAAATGTTAGGAGCCCAGCAGTTAGGGCCTGATGCCAGGGGGCCCTCATAACTGAGGGGAGGAGACTCCCAGCAGGTTCCAACTGCCAACAGAGGGACCACGTCTACAAGGTGGCATGCGCCAGCCAGGCAGTAGTGACCTCACAGCAGAGGGCCTATCTCACAGAAGGGTGAGGAACCGAGGCAGGATGAGACTCTCACCAGAGGGCCCACAACACCAAGGGGATGGGAACCAGTCAGGACTGTCCTCCCACCAGTGGGGCCACATCATCGAAAGGTGAGGAACCCAGCACATGTGGCCTCATATCAGAGGACATACATCACAAAGGGGATGGGAGTGAGGCAGGTAGGAGTAGCCTAAAAACAGAGGGCCCAAAGAATAAAAAAAGTGAGGAATCCAGCATTTGGAACCTCCCAGCAGGCGGCCGAGAGCACAGAAGCTATGGGATGCAGGCAGGAGTTAACTAACACCAGAGAGCCCACATCATGAAACTGTGAGCAACCCAGGCGTTGGGACTTCAGAGCAGAAAGCCCACATCCCCATGGGGATGGGAACCTGACAGGAGTGTCCTGGCATCACTGGGCTCACATCAGAAAACGTGGGGAGCCCAGCAGTTAGAGCCTGATGCTAGAGGGCCGTCATCACCGAGGGCAGGAGGCTCCCAGCAGGTTCCATGTGCCAACAGAGGGCCCACGTCGCCAAGGTGATGTGTGCAAGTCAGGCAGGATTGACCTCACAGCAGAGGGCCTACCTCACAGAAGAGTGAGGAACCCAGCCAGGATAAGACTGTCACCAGAAGGCCCACATCACCAAGGGGATGGGAACCAGGCAGGAGTGTCCTCACACCAGTGGGGCCACATCATTGAAAGTTGCCTAACCCAGCACATGTGGCCTCAAACCAGAAGACCCACATCACGAAGGGGTTGCGAGTGAGGCAGGCAGGAGGAGCATCACAACACAGGACCCATAGAATACAAAAGTTGAGGAATCGAGCAGTTGGAACCTCCCAGCAGGCAGCCAAGACCACAGAGGCTATGGGATCCAGGCCACAGTGAACTAACACCAGAGAGCCCACATCATGAAATTGTGATCAACCCAGCCGTTGGAACCTCAGAGCAGAAGGCCCACATCCCCATGGGGATGGGAACCTAAGAGGAGTGCTTGAGCAACACTGGGCTCACTAAGAAAAGTTGGGGAGCCCAGCAGTTAGGGCCTGACGTCAGAGGGCCCTCATCACAGAGCTGAGGAGGCTCCCAGCAGGGTCCAATTGCCACCAGAGGGCTCATGTCAACAAGGCGAGGTGAGCAACCCAGGCAAGAGTTACCTGATAGTAGAGGGCCCACCTCACAGATGGGTGAGGAACCCAGCCAGGATCAGACTCTCAACAGAGGGCCCACATCACCAAGGGGATGTGAACCAGGCAGGAGTCTCCTAAGACCATTGGTCCCACATCATCGAAAGGTGAGGAACCCAGCACATGTGGCCTCAAACCAGACGACACACATCACGAAGGGGCTGGGAGTGAGGCAGGCAGGAGGAGCCTCACAACAGAGGGCCCAAAAAATTAAAAAAGTGAGGAATCCAGCAGTTGGAACCTCCCAGCAGGCGGCCAAGAGCACAGAGGCTATGGGATCCAGGCCTCTGTGAACACCAGAGAGCCCACATCATGAAAATGTGAACAACCCAGCCGTTGGGACCTCAGAGCAGAAGGCCCACATCCCCATGGAGATGGGATCCTAAGAGGAGTGCCAAAGCATCACTGGGCTCACTAAGAAAAGTTGGTGAGCCCAGCAGTTAGGGCCTGACGCAAGAGGGCCCTCATCACCGGGGGGAGGAGATTCCCAGCACGCTCCAACTGCCACCACACGGCTGACTTCACCAAGGCAATGTGTGCCAGCCATGCAGGAGTGACCTATCAGCAGAGGGTCTCCCTCACAGGTGGGTGAGGAACAAAGCCAGGAACAGACTCTCACCAGGGGGTCCACATAACCACGTGGATGAGAACCAGGCAGGAGTGTCCTCACACTAGTGGGGCCACATCATCGAAAGGTGAGGAACCCAGCAAAGGTGGCCACAAACCAGAGGACCCACATCACCAAGGGGTTGAGAGTGAGGTAGGTGACTGGACGGGCATATTTAACACTCATTTCCCACCAGGAAGAGAAATTAACCAAAGGCTCAGCGTGCCCTGCCAGAAGCAGATTAGGGCCTGAAGCAGTCTTGCGGGTTTGCGGCCAGCTCACAAGAAAGCGAGCTGAAGAAAGGAGCTCAGGGGCCCTGTAATTCACAAACCTGGAGAGTTATAAATGACAGATAACGTCCAAAAATATATTGAAGTAAGGCTGCGAAGAGGACTTGAAAGTGGGGCAGAATTTCAGGAAACCGATTTCAGGAGGTAGACTGGATTTGCATTTAAAGCATAGGAAAAGAGGCAGAACATCGACAATGATGCACTTGGCAACAAAGGGCGTATGAGTTTGTTCCTGAATATATTCAGGAAAAAACACATACGCCCTTTTTGGCAAACCAAGCAAGCTTGCAATGGAAATCCGAACTACTATGAAGTGTCACTTCCCCCCGGTCTAAAGGGCCATCTGAGAAAAGTGTAAAATCCAGAAAGGCAAGACAGGCCATGGGGAAAAAGGAGCCTTGTTATGCTGATGGGCGGGATGTAAATTGCCAACAGCCACTCTGGAGAAGTGTATGGTGTTTCCTGATACATCTGAAAATCAAAGCAACAGAGTCTAGGGCATTTCCACTTATGGTCCTATAGCTTAAGGAAATTAAAATCAAAAAGACACAGCCACCCCAAAATTTGGGACGGCTCTGTTTACAGGAACCTCTTCTACAGTACGAGTTAAATATCCCAGAGAACAAATAATTGATAAAGAAATTGCGGTACTTACGTACAACAGAATACCACTCAGCAATGAAATCTGTGTCACCAGGCCTGTACCAGCATAATGAGTGGATTGAGGCATGATGATTCTAAGTGAAATAAGTCACACAGAAAAAGAAACATCATAAGGTATCACTAATGCACGGAATGTAAACTTGGCTACACATGAACTGAATTACAAAACAGAACAGGGTCTCAAGATTAGAAAACCAACTTATGCTTGCTTAAGGGGAAAGGTGAGTTAAGGGGGTGCTGCATAAAACCAGAGTTTGAAATTAGCACAGATACCGTTCCATAAGCCAAATATGTAATAGACAAGACCTACCCCCTGCTCAACGAAATGGACTCAACAATGAGGTATCACCTCACACCTGTTAGAATGGGCATCATCTGAAAATCTACAAACAACAAATGCTGGAAAGGGTGTGGAGAAAAGGAACCCTCTTCCACTATTGTTGGGAATATAAATTGATACAGTCACTATGGAGAACAATATGGAGTTTCTTAAGAAACTAATAATAGAATTACCATATGATACAGCAATCCCAGGACTGGACATATACCCAGACAAAACCATAAATCAAAAAGAGACATTCACCGCAATGTTCATTGCATCACTATTTACAATATCGAGGTAATGGAAGCAACCTAAATGCCCACAGACAGACGAATGCATAAAGATGTGGTACATATATAAAATGGAATATTACTAAGCCATGAAAGGAATGAAATTGGGTCATTTGTAGAGACGTCGATGGATCTAGAGACTGTCATACAGAGTGAAGTAAGTCAGAAAGAGAAAAACAAATCTTGTATATTCATGCATATATGTGGAACCTAGAAAAACTGTACAGATTAACCGTTTTGCAAGGCATAAATAGAGCAACAGATGTAGACAACAATCGTATGGACAACAAGGGGGGAAAGCTCTTGGAGGGGTGGTGGTGGGAGGAGTTGAGAGATTGGGATTGGCATGTAAACATTTATATGTATAAAATAGATAACCAATGAGAACCTGCTGTATAAAAATATAAAATAAAATTCAAAATTAAAAAGAAATAAAATTTAAAAAATAAAACAGAAAAAACAATTATTCCCTTCACATACATGTATTTATATGAATAAATTATTTCCATGCTTATATCTGTAAATACAAAAAAGAGGAATAAAATCTACCTTGAACCAAAAACGAAAAAGAGAAAAAAAAAACAGAACCCACCAGTTACTCAGAGGAAAACCGTATCAGGGCACTTGCTCCAGTTGTAAACAATTCTGAAGTTGGTCAGTGGTGGGGAATCGTCTCCCATTCAGCCAGCAGCCCCCACACGACAAGCGTCCTCATTGCAAAGCTGGGGCACCGTGCTGAGGCATCTGTGAGTAAACGTGAGCTGAGCCCCAGGCCAGTTGCTGCTGAACTGTTCCCACCCTTCCCAGGTAAAACACCTGAATATATACAAGGACTTGAAAGCCTAGAGGAAGGGCCATGGAGCCACACGAGTGACAGCATGCCAGATGACTTGGTGCCTGCAGGCCAGCCAGGATGGTCCTGGCCCTGGGTGCTCTTCTGGAAGATTTCCATTTCCCTGCCTGAGATACCCGTCCTGTCCCTGCCCCCACTGCTTCTTCCCTTCCTCACCTCTGCCCAGGGAGAAATTCCAGCAGCAGGTATGGGTGACACATCCTCTTCTTTAGCAGGTGGCAGCCTGGCAACTGCTGCAGAAAGTCCAGCAGAGCCCCACAAACACTGGGCCACCCACAAAGCCGTGGCCTCTCACTCCTTCCCACCAGCCCAGCCCCGAGACTGCTGACAGGGCAGAGAAAATGGCGTCAGGCACAGCTGCAGGGGCTTTTGCTGCCTGGAGTAGTATTTATATTGACCTCAACCCAGGCACACCTGGAGAGGGCTGGCCGGCACGGTAAGGCTGCCCAGGTCAGCCAATCATCACCCCTCAGGGGCTCACAGTTGCAGAAAATGGAACTTGCTGAATCGGCCATGTCCAAGGAACAGGTGTGGACCCCTGAGAGTCAGGATAGACAAGGGGCTGCAGCTTTGGCTTGTTTTCTAATCATTTTATCTGGCCCATGAGTGGGAGACAACTTCAAGAAAACCCTCTCCTAATGAGACGAACCCAGGAGTCAGGGAGAGGAGGGGTGGGTGGTGGTTGGAGACAGAGGCCTGCTGCTCTGGGTGCAGTGGAAGTCTCTGGAAGACCAGGTGGAGGGAGGCCACACAGAGTGATGCCCAGGGTCACAGACCTGTCGGAGCTGCTGTTTGTTAGTTCAAGTCCTGCTCTGAGGTGCTCTGTGTCAGCTCTGAGCAACAGGTGAGCTGGGGCTGCTCTTCAATGAGGGCTATGTGCACGGTTCCTGTGTGCCCAGCCCTGCCATGGTACCTGCAAGGGAAGCTCTGTATCCTGGGAGGGGCCTGACCATGAGAGCCCCGTGGGCTGGGTTGGGGGTGGGGTACCTGCCCAGGAGAGCTCCATATCCTGGGATTGGCCTGACCACGAGAGCCCCATGGGCTGCTGGGGACCTGGTAAAGGATGTCAGGACAGTCAGTGAAGCCACCGAGGATATACCTCCAGTTGCTCCTGATTCCTACACCCTGCTGGTCATTCTACCAACCACCAGGACATGGTATTCTGTATTAGTCTTCAATGATGCCTTCTTTTGTATTCCATTAGTCCCAGAGTCACAAGAAATTTTGGCTTGTGGGTGGCAGGTCTCAACACACAACTAAAACAATACTTCCGGACCGTCTTGCCCCAAGGGTTCAAAAATTCCCACACCATCTTTGGGGAAAGCTTAGCTAAAGACCGAAAAGTTCTACCTCTGGAAAAGGAAACCCTCCTTCAATATGCAGATGACATTCTGATTGCCAGCCCTACTAAGGAGGCCTCTGAACTACCAAGCCAATAAAGGATAGAAGTTGTCCAAGAAAAAGCTCAAATATCACAGACTGCGGTGACCTGCCTGGGCTTCATTCTCACACAAGGTCAGAGAAGCCCATCCCAGGAAAGGGAAGAAACCATTTGCAGCCTTACCCCTTTCTAAAACTAGAAGACAGCTTAGGGGTTCCTGGGGAGGCCAGGGTTTGCTGCTTCTGCACCCCTAACTACAGTCTACTAGCTGGGCCTCTATATGAAACACTGAAAGGAAAAGATGATGATCCTTTTGAACAGAATCCAGAAGTGGCCTTTCAAGAATGGAAAGAGCAGTCAATTCAGACCCTTGCCCTGGAACTCCCTAATTGAGCTAAACCCTTTGACCTTTCCATTCCCGGTGAAAGGTGAATCGCCATTGGAGAATTAGTGCAAAAACTGGGACCACTTGAAATGGAACAACGCAAGAATGCCATCCAGGTAGGATAAACTACAGTCACCAAGGGGCTTGGCCCACTGCCACATCTGGCCAAGATACTGGCGGTATCTAAAAACCTGGAAATCAGCAGCCCAAAAGGCCACCTCCCTCCTAAGGGAAAAGGACCCCACGTGGTGATCCTAATCACCAACCATGCCCTGAAGTTGCAGGGTTCGCTCCGTGGGCACACCGACCTCAAGTGAGGAGGCCCTCCAACTCCAACATCCAGAGAGATAACCGGGGGCAACAGGGCACCATGACGACTCGTGTGAACATCACTTGACCTGGAGTTTCTCTCATAAAACAACAATAGTGTGTCCCGAAGGAGTAGACTACTGCTTGCAGGACTTCCTGCACCCGGAGGGGAGCTAATAATCTTGGCGGGGGAACCGTATATCACACTGTCACCATAGAAAAGCCTACAGACACCGTGATGATGGTGGCCAATAAGACCGGCTGGACTCCTGTTTACTTCAAAAGGCTGTTGACTCAGTGGCCATCATGGTCCTTGATCACCACTGACCCTGGACTGTCTGGGAGTTGAGCGGGCAGGGCTCTGACACCTGGTGCTGTTTTTACATTAATTCAGGGGCCTAATTGAAGAAAGAGCAGACTACTGGTCAGAGCATCTAGGCTGGCAGAAACGGTCAGCCTAAGGTGGCCGAACAAATGTGGGGCAGGGTGAAACCGGCCCCCACAGCGTCTCTGCACATCTCTTTCCTGGACCCTTAAAGGTCATTAGAATCTATAACACTTCCAATGCTGGTGCTCAGGCGGACGAGCAGGGAGGCAGGGGTCCTGGGGCCAATCAACGTCACCTGGAGGCTGCTGGGGAGAAGTTCTGACCCTCGTCCCCTGGTATGAGGGCTCCCAACTCAGCACTCAGCAGTTACAGAAGAAGGGTCTGCACCCTCAGCACTCCAAGAATGAGGAACGGGACAAAAGGCAGAGGAGGGGTTTGTCCCCAGCAAAGCCCATTAAAAATCCCTGGGAGATAAAAATACAATCTGGGCAATAAAGTCAAGTCTGACCTTTTTTATCCTTTGTGCTTTGTCTAATTTCACGTGCTCCTAGGGTCCCGCATGCAGAGGTTCCACACCCGGCACTTCAGACCAGATTTCCTGGTGCAGAATGGCTGGGTCGACACCTCAGCTCCTGGGGCCCAGTGCAGACTCCGAGATATAGAGCCTGAGCTGCAGCCAACCCGGCCCTTGAGAGCTCCGCCCCCTCCCTCCCACTGACTCTGACAGGATCTCTACACAGCAGCCCAGCCCACAGCCCACGGGGTAGTGCATGCTCTCACCTCTCCATTCTCTGATGAAAATATAAAGTTTCCTTTGCTTGGGAACCAAACTCAGTCTCGATCTGTTGGCCCCAATGACACTGGGCAGGGGGACCCTTGTTGGGGTCCACTCTGGAGGATCAGTAACAGAAATTGAGACTATTGTAACTTCAATGAACAGATGTGTGAGCCAAAATGTAGTTAACATAGAACAGTTTATAAGGCTCGGGTAAAATAAGATGTTTCTAACACTTCCATTTGATATTTCCATCACTTTATTATAAGCAAGTTCAGTGAAAAGGTTTGTCTTATTTGTCAGGTCAATATTAGAGAAATGAAGTGATTTCTTTCCAAGGATGTACATCTAATAATCTTGGTTAAAGCTTCAATCTTGTTTTAAATGCTTTTCCATTGAAAATGATACCTCTCTTTCAGCTCCCCCATTTCTGAGAAGTATAAAATCTTATAATTTATTATTACCAAAGGGGAAAGGTGGGAGGAGGGATAAATTAACAGTTTGGAATTAACACATACACACTGCTATGTATAAAATAGATCATCAACAAGGAACTACTGTATAGCACAGGGAACTACACTCAATATTGTGCAATAACCTATAAGGGGAAATAATCGGAAAAAGAACAGATATTTTTATTGACATCATCTATCAATGACAGTTAAAGTGTAACCTAAGGGAAGCCAGTGGTGAGTGCTTCTGACCCTGAAGACTTCAGTCATCTAAAGTTTGCACTCTGCCTACTTCCCAAGGCCCTTAATGAACATATGTGTAGCCGTAGCTTAAAAAACTCCCCAGTTTGGGTTTCGGGGAGACACTGATTTTGAAAAAGCCCTGGTGTTCTCCTTACATGAATGGGACTCTTCCTACTGCTAAAACATGTCTGTCACATCCAGAGGATGGTATACCGTCTGATCGGGAAGAGTTTGGAAAAGGCATCTCATCTCCTCATCTCCTGGTGCTCGGGTTCACCCCTCCAGCGTCTTTACTAACAGTCTCCCCACTTGGAGATGTCAACACTGTCAACATCCTGTTGCGTACAGTTTGGAATTTGTCCAGAGGATGAAGCGGAAGGATGAGGAACAATGAGAGACAAGTCCTAGGTGTTCAGACAGGCACATGTCACTCTAATTTCCAATCAGGAAGATGAATTGACCAAAGGCTAGGGTTGCCCATGGAAACAGTATAGGGCTTGAGGAAATCCCACTGCTTTGTGGCCAGTTCCCATAAACACAAGTTGAACAATGGAACTCAGGGGCAGTAAAATTCACGAAACTGCAGAGTTGAAAATATCTATCACTGAAAAATGTCTTGAGGAAAGTCAGAGAAAAGGATTGGCAAGCAAGGGAGAATGGCAGGAAAGGGATTTGAGGAGGTAGAAAGGACTCGCCATTAAGCACAAGAAAAGGGGCTGAACATTGCCGACATTGCAGTTGGCCAAAAAGGCTGTATGTGTTTTTTTCTGTATATATTCAAGAAAAGGGCATACACTTTTTTAGCCAACCAAACAGGTGGGCACTGGAAATCAATACTACAAAAGATATCACTTCGCATCAGTCAGAAGAGCCATCCTCATAAAGTGTAAACGCCAGAAATGCAGGACAGGGCAAGGAGAAGAGGGAGCCCTGTGAGGCTTATAGTGGAAATGTATATTGCCAACGGCCATTCTGGAGAAGTGTATTGTGTTTACTAAAGCATCTAAAAAATGAGCTACAGAGCATAGGGCACTTGCACTCATGGGCGTATATCTTGGGAAAAACAAAAATCGAGAGGACACAGGCACCCCAATGTTTACTGCCCCTCTGTTTAAAAGATCCTCGACTAGGATATAACTTAAATGTCTCTGGAGGGAAAAAATGGATAGAGATGTGGTACTTATGTAGAGTGGAATATTACTCAGCCTGGAAATCAATGAAATATGGCCAGTTGTAACAACTCCGGAGGAGTTACGTATGATCATTCTAAGTGACGTAATTCAAAAAGAAAAAGACACATATCATAAGATATCACTTAAAGGTGGAATCCAAAATGGCTACACATGAAATAAATTACAAAACAAAAACATAGTCAAATATGTAGAAAATACGCGTGAGGCTGCTAAACGGGAAAGGTGGGGAGGGGTGAGGCATCATCCAGGAGGTTGAAATTAGCAAAGATACCATTCCAAATACCAAACTGATAATCAACAAGGCCTACACGGTAGCTAAAAGAACTGCACTCAGCACACTCAAGTCACCGGAAAAGAATATCTATGACTGGTAAGAATCTGAAAAAGAATTTATTGATGTCTCTCTGTACGTGAATCAAGTGGATGTACAGCAGCAAGAAACAGAGCTTTGAAAATCAGCTATGACCAATATAGTAATAAATTGAAAAAAATAAACGACAGAGAGACAGAGAAAACCTCTTACAACTTTTCCTCAGGGACGGTGATGCAACATGGATTGAACACATCTAGACCCACAGCAGGATGAGACATAAGGCTGGAAACTGCTCGCGCTAAGAGAAATGTGAGGTTGGGTGAGGAAATGCACACCCTTTAAAGTAATACTACCTGGTACCCATTCAATGGGTCCCAAATCTGCAGGTTCAAGGAATCTTCCTACAGCTAAAACATGCATGGAAAACCCAGAGGACTGTACACCATGTGATCGGGAGATGTGTCTAAAATGCACCTCATTTATCCTCTCCTGGTGCTCCTGTTCATCATTCCAGCCACGTTACTTAGAATCTCCCCACTTAGAGAATCAGCACATTTAAACTTCTGTTTCACACATTTTGCAAATTGTGAGGAGGATGAACGGGAACAGGGGGAACCAATGAGAGAATAGTTGTAGGGGTTTGGACGGGCACATGTCACTCTAATTTCCCATTAAGAATAAGAATTAAAAAAAGGCTCAGCCCGCCTCGCCGGAGCCAAAATAGGGCCTGAAGCAATCCTGCGGTTTTGAGGCCAGCTCACAAAAGAGCAACTTAAAAAATGGAGCTCAGGGTCACTGCAATTCACAAACCTGCAGAGTTATAAATGAAAACTAACGTCCAAAAATATGTTGAGGTAAGGCAAAGAAGAGGATCTGAATGCAAGACAGAATTGCAAGAAACAGATTTCAAGAGATAGATTGGACTCGCCTTTAAAGCACATGAAAAGCGGCAGAATTTCGACAATGATGCAGTTGGCCCAAAAGGGAGTATGCGTTTTTTCCTGAATATATCCAGGAAAAAACGCATACGCACTTTATGGGCAACCAAGCAAGCAAGCAATGCAAATGTGCACAACAAAGAAGTCTCATTTCCCACTGGTCAAAAGGGCCATCCGAAAAAATTGTAAACACCAGAAATGCAGGACAGGCCATGGAGAACAGGGAGCCTTTATACGCTGATGGACAGTGTGTGAACTGCCGAGAGCCACTCTGGAGAAGTGTATGGTGGTTCCTAAATCATCTAAAAAACAGAGCGACAGAGCATAGGGCACTTCCAATCACGGGAGTATATCTAAGGAAGTCTAAAAATCAACAAGACACAAGCACACCACAGTTTAGGGCTACTCTGTTTACAAGAACCTCAACTTCAGTACACCTTAAATATCCCAGGAAAGAGAACAATGGATAAAGAAAATGTGGTACTTATGTACAATGGAATATCTCTTCACCATGAAATCAATGTAATAAGGCTAGTAGAAGGATAAAGAGTGGATTTAGGTCCGATAATACTACTTGAAATAAGTCAAACAGAAAAAGAAACATATCATAAGATATCACTTATAGAGGGAGGATAAATATGGCTGCACAAAAAATGAATTACAAAACAGAACAGTGTCTCACATTTAGAAAACACACTTATGTCAGCTTAAGGGGAAAGGAGAGGTGGGGTGATGCATAAAACCAGAGTTTGAAATTAGCACAGATACCGTTCAATAAACCAAATAGGTATCAGACAAGATCTACACCTTGCTCAATGAACTGGCCTCAACACACCCTATACACCGCAGAGAAATATATCTGAGTAATAAGAATCTTAAAACCCATGTATTGATATCTCTCCATAAGGGAATCAAGTGTGCACAGAGCGGCACAAACACAGTAGTGAAAATGAGCTAAACCCCATTATAGAAATAAATTTTAAAACCAAAACGCAGAAACAATGAAAGAGAGAAAAATTCTTACAAAATTCGCTCAGGGGCTGTGATGCAACCTAGAATGACCACATATAAACCCACAGCTGGATAAGACATAAGGCTGGACACTTGGGGCTGAAAGGATTGGTGAGCTTTGGTGAGCAACTGCCGAAAGTTTAATGCAATACTTCATGCTACTTATTCCAAGGGTCCCAACACTCCAAGTTGAAGGGAATCTTCCTAGAGCTAAACCATGCATGGGAAATCCAGCGGATGGTATACCATATGATCGGGAAAGGTTTCTAAAATGCACCTCATTTTCCTCTCCTGGGGCTCCGGATCAACATTCCAGCCACTTTACTAAAAACATCTCCACATGGAGAGTCAATGCCTTTAAGTTCCGGAATCGCACAGTCTGCAGTTAGTGCGGAAAATGAATGGGAATAGGGGGAACCAGTGAGAAAATAGCTGTAGCGGTTTCAATGGGCACATGTCACTCTAATTTCACATCAGGAGGAAGAATTAACCAAAGGCAGAGCAAGGCGTCCCAGAAGAAGAATAGGTCCTGAAGAAATCCTGTGGATATGAGGCAAGATCACAAAAATAAGAGCTGAAAAATGGAGCTAAGGGCCATTGCAATTCAAAAACCTGCAGAGTTATGAAGGCCAACTATTTTCCAAAAGTATATTGAGGTAAGGCTATGAAGAGGCACTGAGAGCAAGGCAGAACTGCAGGAAACCGATTGCAGGAGGTAGAATGGAATTGCATGTAAAGCATAGGAAAAGAGGCAGAACGTCCACAATGATGCACTTGGCCAAAAAGGGCGTATGCGTTTCTTCCTGAATATATTCAGGAAAAAACGCATACGCCCTTTTTGGCCAACCAAGCAAGCTTGCAAAGGAAATCTGCACTACAATGAAGTCTCACTGCCCCCCGGTCAAAAGAGCCATCCGAAAAAAGTGTAAAATCCAGAAAGGCAGGACAGGCCATGGAGAACTGGGAGCCTTGTTATGCTGATGGGTGGGATGTAAATTGCCAACAACCACTCTGGAGAAGTGTATGGTGTTTTCTGAAACATCCAAAAAACCAAGCAACAGAGCCTAGGGCATTTCCACTTATGGTCGTATAGCTTAGGGAAATAATAATCAAAAAGACACAGCCTCCCCAAAGTTTGGGACGGCTCTGTTTACAAGAACCTCGTTTACGGTACAGGTTCAATATCGCAGAAAGCGAAAAATGGATAAAGAAATTGTGGTACTTACGTACAATGCAATATCACTCAGCAAAGAAATCTAGGTCATCAGGCCCGTGACAGCATAATGAGTGGATTCAGGTATGATGATTCTAAGAGAAATAAGTCACACAGAAAAAGAAATATCATAAGATATCACTACTACACGGAATGTAAACTTGGCTACACAGGAACTGAATTACAAAACAGAACAGGGTGTCAAATGTAGAAAACCAACTTATGCTTGCTTAAGGGGAAAGGTGAGTTGGGGTGCTGCATGAAACCAGAGATTGAAATTAGCACAGACACCGGTCCATAAGCCAAATATGTAATAGACAAGAGCTACTCCTTGCTCAACGAAGTGGACTCAACACCCAATATTAAACGCCTAAGAATATACCTGACTAGTAAGAATCTTAAAACCTATGGATTTATATGTCTCCGAAAGAGAATCAAGGGTGTGTACAGCGGCATAAACGCAGCAGTGATAGGACTGGTGAGGTTCGGTGAGCAAATGCAGACCCTTTGAAGTCATATTGCATGGTACCCATTCCATGGGTCTCAACTCTCCATGTTTAAGGGATTTTTCCTTCAGCTAAAACATGCATGTGGAACCCAGAGTATAATCCACCGTGTGATCGGGAAACGTGTTCAAATGTGTCTCAGTTTTCGTCCCCTGGTACTCGGGTGCAACATTCCAGACGCTTTACTAACACTCTCCCCACTTGGAGAGTCAGTGCCTTTAACCTATTGTTTGGCCCAGTTTGCAAATTCTGCGTAAGATAAACAGGAAGAGGGAGAACCAATGAGAGACTAGGTGGAGGTGTCTGGACGGGCAAATTTAACTCTCATTTCCCACCAGGAAGAGGAATTAACCAAAGGCTCCGTGTGCCATGCTGGAACTAGATTAGGGCCTGAGGAGATCCTGCGGTGTTGCGGCCAGCTCACAAGAAAGCGAGTTGAAGAAAGGAGCTCAGGGGCACTGTAATTCACAAACCTACAGACTTATAAATGACAGCTATCTTCCAAAAATATATTGCAGTAAGGCTGCCAAGAGGAGTTGAATGCGGGGCAGAATTGCAGGGAACCGATTTCAGGAGGTAGACTGGAATTGTATGTAAAGCATAGGAAAAGAGGCAGAACGTCCACAATGATGCACTTGGCCAAAAAGGGCGTATGCGTTTTTTCCTGAATATATTCAGGAAAAAACGCATACGCCCTTTTTGGCCTACCAAGCAAGCTTGCAAAGGAAATCTGCACTACAATGAAGTCTCACTGCCCCCCGGTCAAAAGGGCTATCTGAAAAAAGTGTAAAATCCAGAAAGGCAGGACAGGCCATGGAGAACTGGGAGCCTTGTTATGCTGATGGGCGGCATGTAAATTGCCAACAGCCACTCTGGAGAAGTGTATGGTGTTTCCTGAAACATCCAAAAAACAAAGCAACAGAGCCTAGGGCACTTCCACTTATGGTCCTATAGCTTAGGGAAATTAAAATCCAAAAGACACAGCCACCCCAAAGTTTGGGCCGGCTCTGTTTACAAGAACCTCGTTTACGGTACAAGTTCAATATCACAGAAAGCGAAAAATGGATAAAGAAGTTGTGGTACTTACGTACAATGCAATATCACTCAGCAATAAAATCTATGTCATCAGGCCCGTAGCAGCATAATGAGTGGATTCAGGTACGATGATTCTAAGTGAAATAAGTCACACAGAAAAAGAAACATCATAAGATATCACTACTACACGGAATGTAAACTTGGCTACACAAGAACTGAATTACAAAACAGAACAGGGCCTCAAATGTAGAAAACCAACTTATGCTTGCTTAAGGGGAAAGGTGAGTTGGGGTGCTGCATAAAACCAGAGATTGAAATTAGCACAGATACCGTTCCATAAGCCAAATATGTAATAGACAAGAGCTACTCCTTGCTCAACGAAGTGGACTAAACACCACATATTAAACGCCTAAGAATCTACCTGACTAGTAAGAATCTTAAAACCTATGGATTTATATGTCTCCGAAAGAGAATCAAGCGTGTGTACAGCGGCATAAGCGCAGCAGTGATAGGATTGGTGAGGTTCGGTGAGCAAATGCAGACCCTTTGAAGTCATATTGCATGGTACCCATTCCATGGGTCTCAACTCTCCAGGTTTAAGGGATTCTTCCTTCAGCTAAAACATGCATGTGGAACCCAGAGTATGATCCACCGTGTGATTGGAAAACGTGTTCAAATGTGTCTCAGTTTTCGTCCCCTGGTACTCGGGTGCAACATTCCAGATGCTTTACTAACACTCTCCCCACTTGGAGAGTCAGTGCCTTTGAACTCCTGTTTGGCCCAGTTTGCAATTTCTGTGGAAAATGAACAGGAATAGGGAGAACCAATGAGAGACTAGGTGGAGGTGTCCGGACGGGCAAATTTAACTCTCATTTCCCACCAGGAAGAGGAATTAACCAAAGGCTCAGCGTGCCATGCCGGAACCACACTAGGGCCTGAAGCAATACTGCGGTGTTGCGGCCAGCTCACAAGAAAGCGAGTTGTAGAAAAGAGCTCAGGGGCACTGTAATTCACAAACCTGCAGAGTTATAAATGACAGCCATCTTCCAAAAATATATTAAAGTAAGGCTGCCAAGAGGTGTTGAAAGCGGGGCAGAATTGCAGGAATCCGATTTCAGGAGGTAGACTGGAACTGCATATAAAGCATAGGAAAAGAGGCAGAACGTCCACAATGATGCACTTGGCCAAAAAGGGCGTATGCGTTTTTTCCTGAATATATTCAGGAAAAGACGCATACGCCCTTTTTGGCCAACCAAGCAAGCTTGCAAAGGAAATCTGCACTACAATGAAGTCTCACTGCCCCCGGTCAAAAGGGCCATCTGAAAAAAGTGTAAAATCCAGAAAGGCAGGACAGGCCATGGAGAACAGGGAGCCTTGTTATGCTGATGGGCGGCATGTAAATTGCCAGCAGCTACTCTGGAGAAGTGTATGGTGTTTCCTGAAACATCCAAAAAACAAAGCAACAGAGCCTAGGGCACTTCCACTTATGGTCCTATATCTTAGGGAAATTAAAATCCAAAAGACACAGCCACCCCAAAGTTTGGGCCGGCTCTGTTTACAAGAACCTCGTTTACGTACAAGTTCAATATCACAGAAAGCGAAAAATGGATAAAGAAGTTGTGGTACTTACGTACAATGCAATATCACTCAGCAATGAAATCTATGTCATCAGGCCCGTAGCAGCATAATGAGTGGATTCAGGTACGATGATTCTAAGTGAAATAAGTCACACAGAAAAAGAAACATCATAAGATATCACTACTACACGGAATGTAAACTTGGCTACACAAGAACTGAATTACAAAACAGAACAGGGCCTCAAATGTAGAAAACCAACTTATGCTTGCTTAAGGGGAAAGGTGAGTTGGGGTGCTGCATAAAACCAGAGATTGAAATTAGCACAGATACCGTTCCATAAGCCAAATATGTAATAGACAAGAGCTACTCCTTGCTCAACGAAGTGGACTCAACACCCCATATTAAACGCCTAAGAATATACCTGACTAGTAAGAATCTTAAAACCTATGGATTTATATGTCTCCGAAAGAGAATCAAGCATGTGTACAGCGGCATAAACGCAGCAGTGATAGGATTGGTGAGGTTCGGTGAGCAAATGCAGACCCTTTGAAGTCATATTGCATGGTACCCATTCCATGGGTCTCAACTCTCCAGGTTTAAGGGATTCTTCCTTCAGCTAAAACATGCATGTGGAACCCAGAGTATGATCCACCATGTGATCGGAAAACGTGTTCAAATGTGTCTCAGTTTTCGTCCCCTGGTACTCGGGTGTAACATTCCAGATGCTTTACTAACACTCTCCCCACTTGGAGAGTCAGTGCCTTTAAACTCCTGTTTGGCACAGTTTGCAATTTCTGTGGAAAATGAACAGGAATAGGGAGAACCAATGAGAGACTAGGTGGAGGTGTCCGGACGGGCAAATTTAACTCTCATTTCCCACCAGGAAGAGGAATTAACCAAAGGTTCAGCGTGCCATGCCGGAACCACACTAGGGCCCGAAGCAATCCTGCGGTGTTGCGGCCAGCTCACAAGAAAGCGAGTTGAAGAAAGGAGCTCAGGGGCACTGTTATTCACAAACCTGCAGAGTTATAAATGACAGCCATCTTCCAAAAATATATTAAAGTAAGGCTGCCAAGAGGAGTTGAAAGCGGGGCAGAATTGCAGGAAACCGATTTCAGGAGGTAGACTGGAATTGCATGTAAAGCATAGGAAAAGAGGCAGAACGTCCACAACGATGCACTTGGCCAAAAAGGGCGTATGCGTTTTTTCCTGAATATATTCAGGAAAAAACGCATACGCCCTTTTTGGCCAACCAAGCAAGCTTGCAAAGGAAATCTGCACTACAATGAAGTCTCACTGCCCCCCGGTCAAAAGGGCCATCTGAAAAAAGTGTAAAATCCAGAAAGGCAGGACAGGCCATGGAGAACTGGGAGCCTTGTTATGGTGAAGGGCGGGATGTAAATTGCCAGCAGCCACTCTGGAGAAGTGTATGGTGTTTCCTGAAACATCCAAAAAACAAAGCAACAGAGCCTAGGGCACTTCCACTTATGGTCCTATAGCTTAGGGAAATTAAAATCAAAAAGACACAGCCACCCCAAAGTTTGGGACGGCTCTGTTTACAAGAACCTCGTTTACGGTACAAGTTCAATATCACACAAAGCGAAAAATGGATAAAGAAGTTGTGGTACTTACGTACAATGCAATATCACTCAGCAATGAAATCTATGTCATCAGGCCCATAGCAGCATAATGAGTGGATTCAGGTACGATGATTCTAAGTGAAATAAGTCACACAGAAAAAGAAACATCGTAAGATATCACTACTAAACGGAATGTAAACTTGGCTAAACAGGAACTGAATTACAAAACAGAACAGGGTGTCAAATGTAGAAAACCAACTTATGCTTGCTTAAGGGGAAAGGTGAGTTTGGGTGCTGCATAAAACCAGAGATTGAAATTAGCACAGATACCATTCCATAAGCCAAATATGTAATAGACAAGAGCTACTCCTTGCTCAACGAAGTGGACTCAACACCCCATATTAAACGCCTAAGAATATACCTGACTAGTAAGAATCTTAAAACCTATGGATTTATATGTCTCCGAAAGAGAATCAAGCGTGTGTACAGTGGCATAAACGCAGCAGTGATAGTATTGGTGAGGTTCGGTGAGCAAATGCAGACCCTTTGAAGTCATATTGCATGGTACCCATTCCATGGGTCTCAACTCCCCATGTTTAAGGGATTCTTCCTTCAGCTAAAACATGCATGTGGAACCAAGAGTATGATCCACCATGTGATCGGAAAACGTGTTCAAATATGTCTCAGGTTTCGTCCCCTGGTACTCGGCTGCAACATTTCAGACGCTTTACTAACACTCTCCCCACTTGGAGAGTCAGTGCCTTTAACCTCCTGTTTGGCCCAGTTTGCAATTTCTGCGGAAGATGAACAGGAAGAGGGAGAACAAATGAGAGACTAGGTGGAGGTGTCTGGACGGGCAAATTTAACTCTCATTTCCCACCAGGAAGAGGAATTAACCAAAGGCTCAACATGCCCTGCCGGAACCAAACTAGGGCCTGAAGCAATCCTGCGGTGTTGCGGCCAGCTCACAAGAAAGCGAGTTGAAGAAAGGAGCTCAGGGGCACTGTAATTCACAAACCTGCAGAGTTATAAATGACAGCTATCTTCCAAAAATATATTGAAGTAAGGCTGCCAAGAGGACTTGAAAGTGGGGCAGAATTATAGGAAACCGATTGCAGGAGGTAGACTGGAATTGCATGTAAAGCATAGGAAAAGAGGCAGAACGTCGACAATGATGCACTTGGCCAAAAAGGGCGTATGCGTTCTTTCCTGAATATATTCAGGAAAAAACGCATACGCACTTTTTGGCCAACCAAGCAAGCTTGCAAAGGAAATCTGCATTACAATGAAGTCTCACTGCCCCCGGGTCAAAAGGGTCATCTGAAAAAAGTGTAAAATCCAGAAAGGCAGGACAGCCCATGCAGAACTGGGAGCCTTGTTATGCTGATGGGCGGGATGTAAATTGCCAGCAGCCACTCTGGAGAAGTGTATGGTGTTTCCTGAAACATCCAAAAAACAAAGCAACAGAGCCTAGGGCACTTCCACTTATGGTCCTATAGCTTAGGGAAATTAAAATCAAAAAGACACAGCCACCCCAAAGTTTGGGACGGCTCTGTTTACAAGAACCTCGTTTACCGTACAAGTTCAATATCACAGAAAGCGAAAAATGGATATAGAAGTTGTGGTACTTACGTACAATGCAATATCACTCAGCAATGAAATCTATGTCATCAGGCCCGTAGCAGCATAATGAGTGGATTCAGGTACGATGATTCTAAGTGAAATAATTCACACAGAAAGAGAAACATCATAAGATATCACTACTACACGGAATGTAAACTTGGCTACACAGGAACTGAATTACAAAACAGAACAGGGTGTCAAATGTAGAAAATCAACTTATGCTTGCTTAAGTGGAAAGGTGAGTTGGGTGCAGCATAAAACCAGAGATTGAAATTAGCACAGATACCGTTCCATAAGCCAAATATGTAATAGACAAGAGCTACTCCTTGCTCAACGAAGTGGACTCAACACCCCATATTAAACCCCTAAGAATATACCTGACTAGTAAGAATCTTAAAACCTATGGATTTATATGTCTCTGAAAGAGAATCAAGCATGTGTACAGCGGCATAAACGCAGCAGTGATAGGATTGGTGAGGTTCGGTGAGCAAATGCAGACCCTTTGAAGTCATATTGCATGGTACCCATTCCATGGGTCTCAACTCTCCAGGTTTAAGGGATTCTTCCTTCAGCTAAAACATGCATGTGGAACCCAGAGTATGATCCACCGTGTGATCGGAACACGTTTTCAAATGTGTCTCAGTTTTCGTCCCCTGGTACTCGGGTGCAACATTACAGACGCTTTACTAACACTCTCCCCACTTGGAGAGTCAGTGCCTTTAACCTCCTGTTTGGCCCAGTTTCCAATTTCTGTGGAAATTGAACAGGAATAGGGAGAACCAATGAGACACTAGGTGGAGGTGTCCGGACGGGCAAATTATCTCTCATTTCCCACCAGGAAGAGGAATTAACTAAAGGCTCAGCATGCCGTGCCGGAACCAAACTAGGGTCCGAAGAAATCCTGTGGTGTTGCGGCCAGCTCACAAGAAAGCGAGTTGAAGAAAGGAGCTCAGGGGCACTGTAATTCACAAACCTGAAGAGTAATAAATGACAGCTATCGTCCAAATATATATTGAAGTAAGGCCGCCAAGAGGACTAGAAAGCAGGGCAGAATTGCAGGAAACCGATTTCAGGAGGTAGATGGGAATTGCATGAAAAGCATAGGAAAAGAGGCAGAACGTCCACAACGATGCACTTGGCCAAAAAGGGCATATGGGTTTTTTCCTGAATATATTGAGGAAAAACTGCATACGCCCTTTTTGGCCAACCAAGAAAGCTTGCAAAGGAAATCTGCACTACAATGAAGTCTCACTGCCCCCCGGTCAAAAGGGCCATCTGAAAAAAGTGTAAAATCCAGAAAGGCAGGACAGGCCATGGAGAACTGGGAGCCTTGTTATGGTGATGGGCGGGATGTAAATTGCCAGCAGCCACTCTGGAGAAGTGTATGGTGTTTCCTGAAACATCCAAAAAACAAAGCAACAGAGCCTAGGGCACTTCCACTTATGGTCCTATAGCTTAGGGAAATTAAAATCAAAAAGACACAGCCACCCCAAAGTTTGGGACGGCTCTGTTTACAAGAACCTCGTTTACGGTACAAGTTCAATATCACACAAAGCGAAAAATGGATAAAGAAGTTGTGGTACTTACGTACAATGCAATATCACTCAGCAATGAAATCTATGTCATCAGGCCCGTAGCAGCATAATGAGTGGATTCAGGTACGATGATTCTAAGTGAAATAAGTCACACAGAAAAAGAAACATCGTAAGATATCACTACTAAACGGAATGTAAACTTCGCTAAACAGGAACTGAATTACAAAACAGAACAGGGTGTCAAATGTAGAAAACCAACTTATGCTTGCTTAAGGGGAAAGGTGAGTTGGGGTGCGGCATAAAACCAGAGATTGAAATTAGCACAGATACCATTCCATAAGCCAAATATGTAATAGACAAGAGCTACTCCTTGCTCAACGAAGTGGACTCAACACCCCATATTAAACCCCTAAGAATATACCTGACTAGTAAGAATCTTAAAACCTATGGATTTATATGTCTCTGAAAGAGAATCAAACGTGTGTACAGCGGCATAAACGCAGCAGTGATAGGATTGGTGAGGTTCGGTGAGCAAATGCAGACCCTTTGAAGTCATATTGCATGGTACCCATTCCATGGGTCTCAACTCTCCAGGTTTAAGGGATTCTTCCTTCAGCTAAAACATGCATGTGGAACCCAGAGTATGATCCACCGTGTGATCGGGAAACGTGTTCAAATGTGTCTCAGTTTTTGTCCCCTGGTACTTGGGTGCAACATTCCAGACGCTTTACTAACACTCTCCCCACTTGGAGAGTCAGTGCCTTTAACCTCCTGTTTGGCCCAGTTTCCAATTTCTGTGGAAATTGAACAGGAATAGGGAGAACCAATGAGACACTAGGTGGAGGTGTCCGGACGGGCAAATTTAACTCTCATTTCCCACCAGGAAGAGGAATTAACTAAAGGCTCAGCATGCCGTGCCGGAACCAAACTAGGGTCCGAAGCAATCCTGTGGTGTTGCGGCCAGCTCACAAGAAAGCGAGTTGAAGAAAGGATCTCAGGGGCACTGTAATTCACAAACCTGCAGAGTTATAAATGACAGGTAACTTCCAAAAATATATTGAAGTAAGGCAGCCAAGAGGAGTTGAAAGCGGGGCAGAATTGCAGGAAACCGATTTCAGAAGGTAGACTGGAATTGCATGTAAAGCATAGGAAAAGAGGCAGAACGTCCACAATGATGCACTTGGCCAAAAAGGGCGTATGCGTTTTTTCCTGAATATATTCAGGAAAAGACGCATACGCCCTTTTTGGCCAACCAAGCAAGCTTGCAAAGGAAATCTGCACTACAATGAAGTCTCACTGCCCCCCGGTCAAAAGGGCCATCTGAAAAATGTGTAAAATCCAGAAAGGCAGGACAGGCCATGGAGAACTGGGAGTCTTGTTATGCTGATGGGCGGGATGTAAATTGCCAGCAGCCACTCTGGAGAAGTGTATGGTGTTTCCTGAAACATCCAAAAAACAAAGCAACAGAGCCTAGGGCACTTCCACTTATGGTCCTATTGCTTAGGGAAATTAAAATCAAAAAGACACAGCTACCCCAAAGTTTGGGATGGCTCTGTTTACAAAAACCTCGTTTACTGTACAAGTTAAATATCACAGAAAGTGAAAAGTGGATAAAGAAGTTGTGGTACTTACGTACAATGCAATATCACTCAGCAATGAAATCTATGTCATCAGGCCTGTAGCAGCATAATGAGTGGATTCAGGTACGATGATTCTAAGTGAAATAAGTCACACAGAAAAAGAAACATCATAAGATATCACTACTACACGGAAAGTAAACTTGGCTACACAAGAACTGAATTACAAAACAGAACAGGGTGTCAAATGTAGAAAACCAACTTATGCTTGCTTAAGGGGAAAGGTGAGTTGGGGTGCGGCATAAAACCACAGATTGAAATTAGCACAGATACCATTCCATAAACCAAATATGTAATAGACAAGAGGTACTCCTTGCTCAACGAAGTGGACTCAACACCACATATTAAACGCCTAACAATATACCTGACTAGTAAGAATCTTAAAACCTATGGATTTATATGCCTCCGAAAGAGAATCAAGCGTGTGTACAGCGGCATAAACGCAGCAGTGATAGGATTGGTGAGGTTCGGTGAGCAAATGCAGACCCTTTGAAGTCATATTGCATGGTACCCATTCCATGGGTCTCAACTCTCCATGTTTAAGGGATTCTTCCTTCAGCTAAAACATGCATGTGGAACCCAGAGTATGATCCACCGTGTGATCAGGAAACGTGTTCAAATGTGTCTCAGTTTTGGTCCCCTGGTACTCGGGTGCAACATTCCAGACGCTTTACTAACACTCTCCCCACTTGGAGAGTCAGTGCCTTTAACCTCCTGTTTGGCCCAGTTTGCAATTTCTGTGGAAAATGAACAGGAATAGGAAGAACCAATGAGAGACTAGTTGGAGGTGTCCAGACGGGCAAATTTAACTCTCAGTTCCCACCAGGAAGAGGAATTAACCAAAGGCTCAGCGTGCCATGCCGGAACCACACTAGGGCCAGAAGCGATCCTGCGGTGTTGCGGCCAGCTCACAAGAAAGCGAGTTGAAGAAAGGAGCTCAGGGGCACTGTAATTCACAAACCTGCAGAGTTATAAATGACAGCTATCTTCCAAAAATATATTGAAGTAAGGCTGCCAAGAGGAGTTGAAAGCGGGGCAGAATTGCAGGAAACCGATTTCAGGAGGTAGACTGGAATTGCATGTAAAGCATAGGAAAAGAGGCAGAACATCCACAATTATGCACTTGGCCACAAAGGGCGTATGCGTTTTTTCCTGAATATATTCAGGAAAAAACGCATACGCCCTTTTTGGCCAACCAAGCAAGCTTGCAAAGGAAATCTGCACTACAATGAAGTCTCACTGCCCCCTGGTCAAAAGGGTCATCTGAAAAAAGTGTAAAATCCAGAAAGGCAGGACAGCCCATGGAGAACTGGGAGCCTTGTTATGCTGATGGGCGGGATGTAAATTGCCAGCAGCCACTCTGGAGAAGTGTATGGTGTTTCCTGAAACATCCAAAAAACAAAGCAACAGAGCCTAGGGCACTTCCTCTTATGGTCCTATAGCTTAGGGAAATTAAAATCAAAAAGACACAGCCACCCCAAAGTTTGGGACGGCTCTGTTTACAAGAACCTCGTTTACCGTACAAGTTCAATATCACAGAAAGCGAAAAATGGATAAAGAAGTTGTGGTACTTACGTACAATGCAATATCACTCAGCAATGAAATCTATGTCATCAGGCCCGTAGCAGCATAATGAGTGGATTCAGGTACGATGATTCTAAGTGAAATAAGTCACACAGAAAAAGAAACATCATAAGATATCACTAATACACGGAATATAAACTTGGCTACACAAGAACTGAATTACAAAGCAGAACAGGGTGTCAAATGTAGAAAATCAAATTATGCTTGCTTAAGTGGAAAGGTGAGTTGGGTGCGGCATAAAACCAGAGATTGAAATTAGCACAGATACCGTTCCATAAGCCAAATATATAATAGACAAGAGCTACTCCTTGCTCAACGAAGTGGACTCAACACCCCATATTAAACCCCTAAGAATATACCTGACTAGTAAGAATCTTAAAACATATGGATTTATATGTCTCCGAAAGAGAATCAAGCATGTGTACAGCGGCATAAACGCAGCAGTGATAGGATTGGTGAGGTTCGGTGAGCAAATGCAGACCCTTTGAAGTCATATTGCATGGTACCCATTCCATGGGTCTCAACTCTCCAGGTGTAAGGGATTCTTCCTTCAGGTAAAACATGCATGTGGAACCCAGAGTATGATCCACCGTGTGATCGGGAAACGTGTTCAAATGTGTCTCAGTTTTTGTCCCCTGGTACTTGGGTGCAACATTCCAGACGCTTTACTAACACTCTCCCCACTTGGAGAGTCAGTGCCTTTAACCTCCTGTTTGGCCCAGTTTCCAATTTCTGTGGAAATTGAACAGGAATAGGGAGAACCAATGAGACACTAGGTGGAGGTGTCCGGACGGGCAAATTTAACTCTCATTTCCCACCAGGAAGAGGAATTAACTAAAGGCTCAGCATGCCGTGCCGGAACCAAACTAGGGTCCGAAGCAATCCTGTGGTGTTGCGGCCAGCTCACAAGAAAGCGAGTTGAAGAAAGGAGCTCAGGGGCACTGTAATTCACAAACCTGAAGAGTAATAAATGACAGCTATCGTCCAAATATATATTGAAGTAAGGCCGCCAAGAGGACTAGAAAGCGGGGCAGAATTGCAGGAAACCGATTTCAGGAGGTAGATGGGAATTGCATGAAAAGCATAGGAAAAGAGGCAGAACGTCCACAACGATGCACTTGGCCAAAAAGGGCATATGGGTTTTTTCCTGAATATATTGAGGAAAAACTGCATACGCCCTTTTTGGCCAACCAAGAAAGCTTGCAAAGGAAATCTGCACTACAATGAAGTCTCACTGCCCCCCGGTCAAAAGGGCCATCTGAAAAAAGTGTAAAATCCAGAAAGGCAGGACAGGCCATGGAGAACTGGGAGCCTTGTTATGGTGATGGGCGGGATGTAAATTGCCAGCAGCCACTCTGGAGAAGTGTATGGTGTTTCCTGAAACATCCAAAAAACAAAGCAACAGAGCCTAGGGCACTTCCACTTATGGTCCTATAGCTTAGGGAAATTAAAATCAAAAAGACACAGCCACCCCAAAGTTTGGGACGGCTCTGTTTACAAGAACCTCGTTTACGGTACAAGTTCAATATCACACAAAGCGAAAAATGGATAAAGAAGTTGTGGTACTTACGTACAATGCAATATCACTCAGCAATGAAATCTATGTCATCAGGCCCGTAGCAGCATAATGAGTGGATTCAGGTACGATGATTCTAAGTGAAATAAGTCACACAGAAAAAGAAACATCATAAGATATCACTACTACACGGAAAGTAAACTTGGCTACACAAGAACTGAATTACAAAACAGAACAGGGTGTCAAATGTAGAAAACCAACTTATGCTTGCTTAAGGGGAAAGGTGAGTTGGGGTGCGGCATAAAACCAGAGATTGAAATTAGCACAGATACCATTCCATAAACCAAATATGTAATAGACAAGAGGTACTCCTTGCTCAACGAAGTGGACTCAACACCACATATTAAATGCCTAACAATATACCTGACTAGTAAGAATCTTAAAACCTATGGATTTATATGCCTCCGAAAGAGAATCAAGCGTGTGTACAGCGGCATAAACGCAGCAGTGATAGGATTGGTGAGGTTCGGTGAGCAAATGCAGACCCTTTGAAGTCATATTGCATGGTACCCATTCCATGGGTCTCAACTCTCCATGTTTAAGGGATTCTTCCTTCAGCTAAAACATGCATGTGGAACCCAGAGTATGATCCACCGTGTGATCAGGAAACGTGTTCAAATGTGTCTCAGTTTTGGTCCCCTGGTACTCGGGTGCAAAATTCCAGACGCTTTACTAACACTCTCCCCACTTGGAGAGTCAGTGCCTTTAACCTCCTGTTTGGCCCAGTTTGCAATTTCTGTGGAAAATGAACAGGAATAGGAAGAACCAATGAGAGACTAGTTGGAGGTGTCCAGACGGGCAAATTTAACTCTCACTTCCCACCAGGAAGAGGAATTAACCAAAGGCTCAACATGCCGTGCCGGAACCAAACTAGGGCCTGAAGCAATCCTGCGGTGTTGTGGCCAGCTCACAAGAAAGCGAGTTGAAGAAAGGAGCTCAGGGGCACTGTAATTCACAAACCTGCAGAGTTATAAATGACAGCTATCTTCCAAAAATATATTGAAGTAAGGCTGCCAAGAGGACTTGAAAGCGGGGCAGAATTATAGGAAACCGATTGCAGGAGGTAGACTGGAATTGCATGTAAAGCTTAGGAAAAGAGGCAGAACGTCGACAATGATGCACTTGGCCAAAAAGGGCGTATGCGTTCTTTCCTGAATATATTCAGGAAAAAACGCATACGCACTTTTTGGCCAACCAAGCAAGCTTGCAAAGGAAATCTGCATTACAATGAAGTCTCACTGCCCCCCGGTCAAAAGGGTCATCTGAAAAAAGTGTAAAATCCAGAAAGGCAGGACAGCCCATGGAGAACTGGGAGCCTTGTTATGCTGATGGGCAGGATGTAAATTGCCAGCAGCCACTCTGGAGAAGTGTATGGTGTTTCCTGAAACATCCAAAAAACAAAGCAACAGAGCCTAGGGCACTTCCACTTATGGTCCTATAGCTTAGGGAAATTAAAATCAAAAAGACACAGCCACCCCAAAGTTTGGGACGGCTCTGTTTACAAGAACCTCGTTTACCGTACAAGTTCAATATCACAGAAAGCGAAAAATGGATATAGAAGTTGTGGTACTTACGTACAATGCAATATCACTCAGCAATGAAATCTATGTCATCAGGCCCGTAGCAGCATAATGAGTGGATTCAGGTACGATGATTCTAAGTGAAATAATTCACACAGAAAGAGAAACATCATAAGATATCACTACTACACGGAATGTAAACTTGGCTACACAGGAACTGAATTACAAAACAGAACAGGGTGTCAAATGTAGAAAATCAACTTATGCTTGCTTAAGTGGAAAGGTGAGTTGGGTGCGGCATAAAACCAGAGATTGAAATTAGCACAGATACCGTTCCATAAGCCAAATATGTAATAGACAAGAGCTACTCCTTGCTCAACGAAGTGGACTCAACACCCCATATTAAACCCCTAAGAATATACCTGACTAGTAAGAATCTTAAAACCTATGGATTTATATGTCTCTGAAAGAGAATCAAGCGTGTGTACAGCGGCATAAACGCAGCAGTGATAGGATTGGTGAGGTTCGGTGAGCAAATGCAGACCCTTTGAAGTCATATTGCATGGTACCCATTCCATGGGTCTCAACTCTCCAGGTTTAAGGGATGCTTCCTTCAGCTAAAACATGCATGTGGAACCCAGAGTATGATCCACCGTGTGATCGGGAAACGTGTTCAAATGTGTCTCAGTTTTTGTCCCCTGGTACTTGGGTGCAACATTCCAGACGCTTTACTAACACTCTCCCCACTTGGAGAGTCAGTGCCTTTAACCTCCTGTTTGGCCCAGTTTCCAATTTCTGTGGAAATTGAACAGGAATAGGGAGAACCAATGAGACACTAGGTGGAGGTGTCCGGACGGGCAAATTTAACTCTCATTTCCCACCAGGAAGAGGAATTAACTAAAGGCTCAGCATGCCGTGCCGGAACCAAACTAGGGTCCGAAGCAATCCTGTGGTGTTGCGGCCAGCTCACAAGAAAGCGAGTTGAAGAAAGGAGCTCAGGGGCACTGTAATTCACAAATCTGCAGAGTTATAAATGACAGGTAACTTCCAAAAATATATTGAAGTAAGGCAGCCAAGAGGAGTTGAAAGCGGGGCAGAATTGCAGGAAACCGATTTCAGAAGGTAGACTGGAATTGCATGTAAAGCATAAGAAAAGAGGCAGAACGTCCACAATGATGCACTTGGCCAAAAAGGGCGTATGCGTCTTTTCCTGAATATATTCAGGAAAAGACGCATACGCCCTTTTTGGCCAACCAAGCAAGCTTGCAAAGGAAATCTGCACTACAATGAAGTCTCACTGCCCCCCGGTCAAAAGGGCCATCTGAAAAAAGTGTAAAATCCAGAAAGGCAGGACAGGCCATGGAGAACTGGGAGCCTTGTTATGCTGATGGGAGGGATGTAAATTGCCAGCACCCACTCTGGAGAAGTGTATGGTGTTTCCTGAAAAATCCAAAAAACAAAGCAACAAAGCCAAGGGCACTTCCACTTATGGTCCTATAGCTTAGGAAAATTAAAATCAAAAAGACACACCCACTCCAAAGTTTGGGACGGCTCTGTTTACAAGAACCTCGTTTACGGTACAAGTTCAATACCACACAAAGCGAAAAATGGATAAAGAAGTTGTGGTACTTACGTACAATGCAATATCACTCAGCAATGAAATCTATGTCATCAGGCCCATAGCAGCATAATGAGTGGATTCAGGTACGATGATTCTAAGTGAAATAAGTCACACAGAAAAAGAAACATCATAAGATATCACTACTACACGGAATGTAAACTTGGCTACACAGGAACTGAATTACAAAACAGAACAGGGTGTCAAATGGAGAAAACCAACTTATGCTTGCTTAAGGGGAAAGGTGAGTTGGGGTGCTGCATAAAACCGGAGATTGAAATTAGCACAGATACCGTTCCATAAGCCAAATATGTAATAGAAAAGAGCTACTCCTTGCTCAACGAAGTGGACTCAACACCCCATATTAAACGCCTAAGAATATACCTGACTACAAATAATCTTAAAACCTACGGATTTATATGTCTCCGAAAGAGAATCAAGCGTGTGTACAGCGGCATAAACGCAGCAGTGATAGGATTGGTGAGGTTCGGTGAGCAAATGCAGACCCTTTGAAGTCATATTGCATGGTACCCATTCCATGGGTCTCAACTCTCCAGGTTTAAGGGATTCTTCCTTCAGGTAAAACATGCATGTGGAACCCAGAGTATGATCCACCGTGTGATCGCTAAATGTGTTGAAATGTGTCTCACTTTTCGTCGCCTGGTACTCGGGTGCAACATTCCAGATGCTTTACTAACACTCTCCCCACTTGGAGAGTCAGTGCCTTTAACCTCCTATTTGGCCCAGTTGGAATTTCTGTGTAAGATGAACAGGAATAGGGAGAACCAATGAGAGACTAGCTGGAGGTGTCTGGACGGGATAATTTAACTCTCAGTTCCCACCAGGAAGAGGAATTAAGCAAAGGCTCAGTGTGCCATGCCAGAACCACACTAGGGCCTGAAGCAATCCTGCAGTGTTGCGGCCAGCTCACAAGAAAACGAGTTGAAGAAAGGAGCTCAGGGGCACTGTAATTCACAAAACTGAAGAGTAATAAATGACAGCTATCGTCCAAATATATATTGAAGTAAGGCCGCCAAGAGGACTAGAAAGCGGGGCAGAATTGCAGGAAACCGATTTCAGGAGGTAGATGGGAATTGCATGAAAAGCATAGGAAAAGAGGCAGAACGTCCACAACGATGCACTTGGCCAAAAAGGGCATATGGGTTTTTTCCTGAATATATTGAGGAAAAACTGCATACGCCCTTTTTGGCCAACCAAGAAAGCTTGCAAAGGAAATCTGCACTACAATGAAGTCTCACTGCCCCCCGGTCAAAAGGGCCATCTGAAAAAAGTGTAAAATCCAGAAAGGCAGGACAGGCCATGGAGAACTGGGAGCCTTGTTATGGTGATGGGCGGGATGTAAATTGTCAGCAGCCACTCTGGAGAAGTGTATGGTGTTTCCTGAAACATCCAAAAAACAAAGCAACAGAGCCTAGGGCACTTCCACTTATGGTCCTATAGCTTAGGGAAATTAAAATCAAAAAGACACAGCCACCCCAAAGTTTGGGACGGCTCTGTTTACAAGAACCTCGTTTACGGTACAAGTTCAATATCACACAAAGCAAAAAATGGATAAAGAAGTTGTGGTAATTACGTACAATGCAATATCACTCAGCAATGAAATCTATGTCATCAGGCCCATAGCAGCATAATGAGTGGATTCAGGTACGATGATTCTAAGTGAAATAAGTCACACAGAAAAAGAAACATCGTAAGATATCACTACTAAACGGAATGTAAACTTGGCTAAACAGGAACTGAATTACAAAACAGAACAGGGTGTCAAATGTAGAAAACCAACTTATGCTTGCTTAAGGGGAAAGGTGAGTTGGGGTGCTGCATAAAACCAGAGATTGAAATTAGCACAGATACCATTCCATAAGCCAAATATGTAATAGACAAGAGCTACTCCTTGCTCAACGAAGTGGACTCAACACCCCATATTAAACCCCTAAGAATATACTTGACTAGTAAGAATCTTAAAACCTATGGATTTATATGTCTCTGAAACAGAATCAAGCGTGTGTACAGCGGCATAAACGCAGCAGTGATAGGATTGGTGAGGTTCGGTGAGCAAATGCAGACCCTTTGAAGTCATATTGCATGGTACCCATTCCATGGGTCTCAACTCTCCAGGTTTAAGGGATTCTTCCTTCAGCTAAAACATGCATGTGGAACCCAGAGTATGATCCACCGTGTGATCGGGAAACGTGTTCAAATGTGTCTCAGTTTTTGTCCCCTGGTACTTGGGTGCAACATTCCAGACGCTTTACTAACACTCTCCCCACTTGGAGAGTCAGTGCCTTTAACCTCCTGTTTGGCCCAATTTCCAATTTCTGTGGAAATTGAACAGGAATAGGGAGAACCAATGAGACACTAGGTGGAGGTGTCCGGACGGGCAAATTTAACTCTCATTTCCCACCAGGAAGGGGAATTAACTAAAGGCTCAGCATGCCGTGCCGGAACCAAACTAGGGTCCGAAGCAATCCTGTGGTGTTGCGGCCAGCTCACAAGAAAGCGAGTTGAAGAAAGGAGCTCAGGGGCACTGTAATTCACAAACCTGCAGAGTTATAAATGACAGGTAACTTCCAAAATTATATTGAAGTAAGGCAGCCAAGAGGAGTTGAAAGCGGGGCAGAATTGCAGGAAACCGATTTCAGAAGGTAGACTGGAATTGCATGTAAAGCATAGGAAAAGAGGCAGAACGTCCACAATGATGCACTTGGCCAAAAAGGGCGTATGCGTTTTTTCCTGAATATATTCAGGAAAAGACGCATACGCCCTTTTTGGCCAACCAAGCAAGCTTGCAAAGGAAATCTGCACTACAATGAAGTCTCACTGCCCCCCTGTCAAAAGGGCCATCTGAAAAATGTGTAAAATCCAGAAAGGCAGGACAGGCCATGGAGAACTGGGAGTCTTGTTATGCTGATGGGCGGGATGTAAATTGCCAGCAGCCACTCTGGAGAAGTGTATGGTGTTTCCTGAAACATCCAAAAAACAAAGCAACAGAGCCTAGGGCACTTCCACTTATGGTCCTATTGCTTAGGGAAATTAAAATCAAAAAGACACAGCCACCCCAAAGTTTGGGATGGCTCTGTTTACAAAAACCTCGTTTACTGTACAAGTTAAATATCACAGAAAGTGAAAAATGGATAAAGAAGTTGTGGTACTTACGTACAATGCAATATCACTCAGCAATGAAATCTATGTCATCAGGCCCGTAGCAGCATAATGAGTGGATTCAGGTACGATGATTCTAAGTGAAATAAGTCACACAGAAAAAGAAACATCATAAGATATCACTACTACACGGAAAGTAAACTTGGCTACACAAGAACTGAATTACAAAACAGAACAGGTTGTCAAATGTAGAAAACCAACTTATGCTTGCTTAAGGGGAAAGGTGAGTTGGGGTGCGGCATAAAACCACAGATTGAAATTAGCACAGATAACATTCCATAAACCAAATATGTAATAGACAAGAGGTACTCCTTGCTCAACGAAGTGGACTCAACACCACATATTAAACGCCTAACAATATACCTGACTAGTAAGAATCTTAAAACCTATGGATTTATATGCCTCCGAAAGAGAATCAAGCGTGTGTACAGCGGCATAAACGCAGCAGTGATAGGATTGTTGAGGTTCGGTGAGCAAATGCAGACCCTTTGAAGTCATATTGCATGGTACCCATTCCATGGGTCTCAACTCTCCATGTTTAAGGGATTCTTCCTTCAGCTAAAACATGCATGTGGAACCCAGAGTATGATCCACCGTGTGATCAGGAAACGTGTTCAAATGTGTCTCAGTTTTGGTCCCCTGGTACTCGGGTGCAACATTCCAGACGCTTTACTAACACTCTCCCCACTTGGAGAGTCAGTGCCTTTAACCTCCTGTTTGGCCCAGTTTGCAATTTCTGTGGAAAATGAACAGGAATAGGAAGAACCAATGAGAGACTAGTTGGAGGTGTCCAGACGGGCAAATTTAACTCTCAGTTCCCACCAGGAAGAGGAATTAACCAAAGGCTCAGCGTGCCATGCCGGAACCACACTAGGGCCAGAAGCGATCCTGCGGTGTTGCGGCCAGCTCACAAGAAAGCGAGTTGAAGAAAGGAGCTCAGGGGCACTGTAATTCACAAACCTGCAGAGTTATAAATGACAGCTATCTTCCAAAAATATATTGAAGTAAGGTTGCCAAGAGGAGTTGAAAGCGGGGCAGAATTGCAGGAAACCGATTTCAGGAGGTAGACTGGAATTGCATGTAAAGCATAGGAAAAGAGGCAGAACATCCACAATGATGCACTTGGCCACAAAGGGCGTATGCGTTTTTTCCTGAATATATTCAGGAAAAAACGCATACGCCCTTTTTGGCCAACCAAGCAAGCTTGCAAAGGAAATCTGCACTACAATGAAGTCTCACTGCCCCCCGGTCAAAAGGGTCATCTGAAAAAAGTGTAAAATCCAGAAAGGCAGGACAGCCCATGGAGAACTGGGAGCCTTGTTATGCTGATGGGCGGGATGTAAATTGCCAGCAGCCACTCTGGAGAAGTGTATGGTGTTTCCTGAAACATCCAAAAAACAAAGCAACAGAGCCTAGGGCACTTCCTCTTATGGTCCTATAGCTTAGGGAAATTAAAATCAAAAAGACACAGCCACCCCAAAGATTGGGACGGCTCTGTTTACAAGAACCTCGTTTACCGTACAAGTTCAATATCACAGAAAGCGAAAAATGGATAAAGAAGTTGTGGTACTTACGTACAATGCAATATCACTCAGCAATGAAATCTATGTCATCAGGCCCGTAGCAGCATAATGAGTGGATTCAGGTACGATGATTCTAAGTGAAATAAGTCACACAGAAAAAGAAACATCATAAGATATCACTACTACACGGAATGTAAACTTGGCTACACAGGAACTGAATTACAAAACAGAACAGGGTGTCAAATGTAGAAAACCAACTTATGCTTGCTTAAGTGGAAAGGTGAGTTGGGGTGCTTCATAAAACCAGAGATTGAAATTAGCACAGATACCGTTCCATAAGCCAAATATGTAATAGACAAGAGCTACTCCTTGCTCAACAAAGTGGACTCAACACCCCATATTAAACGCCTAAGATTATACCTGACTAGTAAGAATCTTAAAACCTATGGATTTATATGTCTCCAAAAGAGGATCAAGCGTGTGTACAGCGGCATAAACGCAGCAGTGATAGGATTGGTGAGGTTCGGTGAGCAAATGCAGACCCTTTGAAGTCATATTGCATGGTACCCATTCCATGGGTCTCAACTCTCCATGTTTAAGGGATTCTTCCTTCAGCTAAAACATGCATGTGGAACCCAGAGTATGATCCACCGTGTGATCGGAAAACGTGTTCAAATGTGTCTCAGTTTTCGTCCCCTGGTACTCGGGTGCAACATTCCAGACGCTTTACTAACACTCTCCCCACTTGGAGAGTCGGTGCCTTTAACCTCCTGTTTGGCCCAGTTTGCAATTTCTGTGGAAAATGAACAGGAATAGGGAGAACCAATGAGAGACTAGGTGGAGGTGTCTGGACGGGCAAATTTAACTCTCATTTCCCACCAGGAAGAGGAATTAACCAAAGGCTCAACATGCCATGCCGGAACCAAACTAGGGCCTGAAGCAATCCTGCGGTGTTGCGGCCAGCTCACAAGAAAGCGAGTTGAAGAAAGGAGCTCAGGGGCACTGTAATTCACAAACCTGCAGAGTTATAAATGACAGCTATCTTCCAAAAATATATTGAAGTAAGGCAGCCAAGAATAGTTGAAAGCGGGGCAGAATTGCAGGAAACCGATTTCAGGAGGTAGACTGGAATTGCATGTAAAGCATGGGAAAAGAGGCAGAACGTCCACAATGATGCACTTGGCCAAAAAGGGCGTATGCGTTTTTTCCTGAATATATTCAGGAAAAAACGCATACGCCCTTTTTGGCCAACCAAGCAAGCTTGCAAAGGAAATCTGCACTACAATGAAGTCTCACTGCCCCCCGGTCAAAAGGGCCATCTGAAAAAAGTGTAAAACCCAGAAAGGCAGGACAGGCTATGGAGAACTGGGAGCCTTGTTATGCTGATGGGCGGGATGTAAATTGCCAGCAGCCACTCTGGAGAAGTGTATGGTGTTTCCTGAAACATCCAAAAAACAAAGCAACAGAGCCTAGGGCACTTCCACTTATGGTCCTATAGCTTAGGGAAATTAAAATCAAAAAGACACAGCCACCCCAAAGATTGGGACGGCTCTGTTTACAAGAACCTCGTTTACGGTACAAGTTGAATATCACAGAAAGCGAAAAATGGATAAAGAAGTTGTGGTACTTACGTACAATGCAATATCACTCAGCAATGAAATCTATGTCATCAGGCCCGTAGAAGCATAATGAGTGGATTCAGGTACGATGATTCTAAGTGAAATAAGTCACACAGAAAAAGAAACATCATAAGATATCACTACTAAACGGAATGTAAACTTGGCTACACAGGAACTGAATTACAAAACAGAACAGAGTGTCAAATGTAGAAAACCAACTTATGCTTGCTTAAGTGGAAAGGTGAGTTGGGGTGCTTCATAAAACCAGAGATTGAAATTAGCACAGATACCGTTCCATAAGCCAAATATGTAATAGACAAGAGCTACTCCTTGCTCAACGAAGTGGACTCAACACCCCATATTAAATGCCTAAGAATATACCTGACTAGTAAGAATCTTAAAACCTATGGATTTATATGTCTCCGAAAGAGAATCAAGCGTGTGTACAGCGGCATAAACGCAGCAGTGATAGGATTGGTGAGGTTCGGTGAGCAAATGCAGACCCTTTGAAGTCATATTGCATGATACCCATTCCATGGGTCTCAACTCTCCAGGTTTAAGGGATTCTTCCTTCAGCTAAAACATGCATGTGGAAGCCAGAGTATGATCCACCCTGTGATCGGAAAACGTGTTCAAATGTGTCTCAGTTTTCGTCCCCTGGTACTCGGGTGCAACATTCCAGACGCTTCACTAACACTCCCCCTCTTGGAGAGTCAGTGCCTTTACCCTCCTGTTTGGCCCAGTTTGCAATTTCTGTGGAAAATGAACAGGAATAGGGAGAACCAATGAGAGACTAGGTGGAGGTGTCTGGACGGGCAAATTTAACTCTCATTTCCCACCAGGAAGAGGAATAAACCAAAGTCGCAGCATGCCGTGCCGGAACCAAACTAGGGCCTGAAGTAATCCTGCGATGTTGCGGCCAGCTCACAAGAAAGTGAGTTGAAAAAAGGAGCTCAGGGGCACTGTAATTCACAAACCTGCAGAGTTATAAATGACAGCTATCTTCCTAAAATATATTGAAGTAAGGCTGCCAAGAGGAGTTGAAAGCGGGGCAGAATTGCAGGAAACCGATTTCAGGAGGTAGACTGGAATTGCATGTAAAGCATAGGAAAAGAGGCAGAACGTCCACAATGATGCACTTGGCCAAAAAGGGCGTATGCGTTTTTTCCTGAATATATTCAGGAAAAAACGCATACGCCCTTTTTGGCCAACCAAGCAAGCTTGCAAAGGAAATCTGCACTACAATGAAGTCTCACTGCCCCCCGGTCAAAAGGGCCATCTGAAAAAAGTGTAAAATCCAGAAAGGCAGGACAGGCCATGGAAAACTGGGAGCCTTGTTATGCTGATGGGCGGGATGTAAATTGCCAGCAGCCACTCTGGAGAAGTGTATGGTGTTTCCTGAAACATCCAAAAAACAAAGCAACAGAGCCTAGGGCACATCCACTTATGGTCCTATAGCTTAGGGAAATTAAAATCAAAAAGACACAGCCACCCCAAATTTTGGGACGGCTCTGTTTACAAGAACCTCGTTTACGGTACAAGTTCAATATCACAGAAAGCGAAAAATGGATAAAGAAGTTGTGGTACTTACGTACAATGCAATATCACTCAGCAATGAAATCTGTGTCATCAGGTCCGTAGCAGCATAATGAGTGGATTCAGGTACGATGATTGTAAGTGAAATAAGTCACACAGAAAAAGAAACATCATAAGATATCACTACTACACGGAATGTAAACTTGGCTACACAGGAACTGAATTATAAAACAGAACAGGGTGTCAAATGTAGAAAACCAACTTATGCTTGCTTAAGTGGAAAGGTGAGTTGGGGTGCTTCATAAAACCAGAGATTGAAATTAGCACAGATACCGTTCCATAAGCCAAATATGTAATAGACAAGAGGTACTCCTTGCTCAACGAAGTGGACTCAACACCCCATATTAAACGCCTAAGAATATACCTGACTAGTAAGAATCTTAAAACCTATGGATTTATATGTCTCCGAAAGAGGATCAAGTGTGTGTACAGCGGCATAAACGCAGCAGTGATAGGATTGGTGAGGTTCGGTGAGCAAATGCAGACCCTTTGAAGTCATATTGCATGGTACCCATCCATGGGTCCCAACTCTCCATGTTTAAGGGATTCTTCCTTCAGCTAAAACATGCATGTGGAACCCAGAGTATGATCCACGGTGTCATCGGGAAACGTGTTCAAATGTGTCTCAGTTTTCGTCCCCTGGTACTCGGGTGCAAATTTCCAGACGCTTTACTAACACTCTCCCCACTTGGAGAGTCGGTGCCTTTAACCTCCTGTTTGGCCCAGTTTGCAATTTCTGTGGAAAATGAACAGGAATAGGGAGAACCAATGAGAGACTAGGTGGAGGTGTCTGGACGGGCAAATTTAACTCTCATTTCCCACCAGGAAGAGGAATTAACCAAAGGCTCAAAATGCTGTGCCGGAACCAAACTAGGGCCTGAAGCAATCCTGCGGTGTTGCGGCCAGCTCACAAGAAAGCAAGTTGAAGAAAGGAGCTCAGGGGCACTGTAATTCACAAACCTGCAGAGTTATAAATGACAGCTATCTTCCAAAAATATATTGAAGTAAGGCAGCCAAGAATAGTTGAAAGCGGGGCAGAATTGCAGGAAACCGATTTCAGGAGGTAGACTGGAATTGCATGTAAAGCATAGGAAAAGAGGCAGAACGTCCACAATGATGCACTTGGCCAAAAAGGGCGTATGCGTTTTTTCCTGAATATATTCAGGAAAAAACGCATACGCCCTTTTTGGCCAACCAAGCAAGCTTGCAAAGGAAATCTGCACTACAATGAAGTCTCACTGCCCCCCGGTCAAAAGGGCCATCTGAAAAAAGTGTAAAACCCAGAAAGGCAGGACAGGCCATGGAGAACTGGGAGCCTTGTTATGCTGATGGGCGGGATGTAAATTGCCAGCAGCCACTCTGGAGAAGTGTATGGTGTTTCCTGAAACATCCAAAAAACAAAGCAACAGAGCCTAGGGCACTTCCACTTATGGTCCTATAGCTTAGGGAAATTAAAATCAAAAAGACACAGCCACCCCAAAGTTTGGGACGGCTCTGTTTACAAGAACCTCGTTTACGGTACAAGTTGAATATCACAGAAAGCGAAAAATGGATAAAGAAGTTGTGGTACTTACGTACAATGCAATATCACTCAGCAATGAAATCTATGTCATCAGGCTCGTAGCAGCATAATGAGTGGATTCAGGTACGACGATTCTAAGTGAAATTAGTCACACAGAAAAAGAAACATCATAAGATATCACTAATACACGGAATGTAAACTTGGCTACACAAGAACTGAATTACAAAACAGAACAGGGTGTCAAATGTAGAAAACCAACTTATGCTTGCTTAAGGGGAAGGGTGAGTTGTGGTGCTGCATAAAACCAGAGATTGAAATTAGCACAGATACCGTTCCATAAGCCAAATATGTAATAGACAAGAGCTACTCCTTGCTCAACGAAGTGGACTCAACACCCCATATTAAATGCCTAAGAATATACCTGACTAGTAAGAATCTTAAAACCTATGGATTTATATGTCTCCGAAAGAGAATCAAGCGTGTGTACAGCGGCATAAACGCAGCAGTGATAGGATTGGTGAGGTTCGGTGAGCAAATGCAGACCCTTTGAAGTCATATTGCATGATACCCATTCCATGGGTCTCAACTCTCCAGGTTTAAGGGATTCTTCCTTCAGCTAAAACATGCATGTGGAAGCCAGAGTATGATCCACCCTGTGATCGGAAAACGTGTTCAAATGTGTCTCAGTTTTCGTCCCCTGGTACTCGGGTGCAACATTCCAGACGCTTCACTAACACTCCCCCTCTTGGAGAGTCAGTGCCTTTACCCTCCTGTTTGGCCCAGTTTGCAATTTCTGTGGAAAATGAACAGGAATAGGGAGAACCAATGAGAGACTAGGTGGAGGTGTCTGGACGGGCAAATTTAACTCTCATTTCCCACCAGGAAGAGGAATAAACCAAAGTCGCAGCATGCCGTGCCGGAACCAAACTAGGGCCTGAAGTAATCCTGCGATGTTGCGGCCAGCTCACAAGAAAGTGAGTTGAAAAAAGGAGCTCAGGGGCACTGTAATTCACAAACCTGCAGAGTTATAAATGACAGCTATCTTCCTAAAATATATTGAAGTAAGGCTGCCAAGAGGAGTTGAAAGCGGGGCAGAATTGCAGGAAACCGATTTCAGGAGGTAGACTGGAATTGCATGTAAAGCATAGGAAAAGAGGCAGAACGTCCACAATGATGCACTTGGCCAAAAAGGGCGTATGCGTTTTTTCCTGAATATATTCAGGAAAAAACGCATACGCCCTTTTTGGCCAACCAAGCAAGCTTGCAAAGGAAATCTGCACTACAATGAAGTCTCACTGCCCCCCGGTCAAAAGGGCCATCTGAAAAAAGTGTAAAACCCAGAAAGGCAGGACAGGCCATGGAGAACTGGGAGCCTAGTTATGCTGATGGGCGTGATGTAAATTGTCAGCAGCCACTGTGGAAAAGTGTATGGTGTTTCCTGAAACATCCAAAAAACAAAGCAACAGAGCCTAGGGCACTTCCACTTATGGTCCTATAGCTTAGGGAAATTAAAATCAAAAAGACACAGCCACCCCAAAGTTTGGGACGGCTCTGTTTAAAAGAACCTCGTTTACGGTACAAGTTGAATATCACAGAAAGCGAAAAATGGATAAAGAAGTTGTGGTACTTACGTACAATGCAATATCACTCAGCAATGAAATCTATGTCATCAGGCCCGTAGCAGCATAATGAGTGGATTCAGGTACGATGATTCTAAGTGAAATAAGTCACACAGAAAAAGAAACATCATAAGATATCACTACTACACGGAATGTAAACTTGGCTACACAAGAACTGAATTACAAAACAGAACAGGGTGTCAAATGTAGAAAACCAACTTATGCTTGCTTAAGGGGAAAGGTGAGTTGGGGTGCTGCATGAAACCAGAGATTGAAATTAGCACAGATACCGTTCCATAAGCCAAATATGTAATAGACAAGAGCTACTCCTTGCTCAACGAAGTGGACTCAACACCCCATATTAAACGCCTAAGAATATACCTGACTAGTAAGAATCTTAAAACCTATGGGTTTATATGTCTCCGAAAGAGAATCAAGCGTGTGTACAGTGGCATAAATGAAGCAGTGATAGGATTGGTGAGGTTCGGTGAGCAAATGCAGACCCTTTGAAGTCATATTGCATGGTACCCATTCCATGGGTCTCAACTCTCCAGGTGTAAGGGATTCTTCCTTCAGCTAAAACATGCATGTGGAACCCAGAGTATGATCCACCGTGTGATCGGAAAACGTGTTCAAATGTGTCTCAGTTTTCGTCCCCTGGTACTCGGGTGCAACATTCCAGACGCTTTACTAACACTCTCCCCACTTGGAGAGTCGGTGCCTTTAACCTCCCGTTTGGCCCAGTTTGCAATTTCTGTGGAAAATGAACAGGAATAGGGAGAACCAATGAGAGACTAGGTGAAGGTGTCTGGACAGGCAAATTTAACTCTCATTTCCCACCAGGAAGAGGAATTAACCAAAGGCTCAGCGTGCCATGCCGGAACCAAACTAGGGCCTGAAGCAATCCTGCGGTGTTGTGGCCAGCTCACAAGAAAGCGAGTTGAAGAAAGGAGCTCAGGGGCACTGTAATTCACAAACCTGCAGAGTTATAAATGACAGCTATCTTCCAAAAATATATTGAAGTAAGGCAGCCAAGAATAGTTGAAAGCGGGGCAGAATTGCAGGAAACCGATTTCAGGAGGTAGACTGGAATTGCATGTAAAGCATAGGAAAAGAGGCAGAACGTCCACAATGATGCACTTGGCCAAAAAGGGCGTATGCGTTTTTTCTTGAATATATTCAGGAAAAAACGCATACGCCCTTTTTGGCCAACCAAGCAAGCTTGCAAAGGAAATCTGCACTACAATGAAGTCTCACTGCCCCCCGGTCAAAAGGGCCATCTGAAAAAAGTGTAAAACCCAGAAAGGCAGGACAGGCCATGGAGAACTGGGAGCCTTGTTATGCTGATGGGCGGGATGTAAATTGCCAGCAGCCACTCTGGAGAAGTGTATGGTGTTTCCTGAAACATCCAAAAAACAAAGCAACAGAGCCTATGGCACTTCAACTTATGGTCCTATAGCTTAGGGAAATTAAAATCAAAAAGACACAGCCACCCCAAAGTTTGGGACGGCTCTGTTTACAAGAACCTCGTATACGGTAAAAGTTGAATATCACAGAAAGCGAAAAATGGATAAAGAATTTGTGGTACTTACGTACAAGGCAATATCACTCAGCAATGAAATCTATGTCATCAGGCCCGTAGCAGCATAATGAGTGGATTCAGGTACGATGATTCTAAGTGAAATAAGTCACACAGAAAAAGAAACATCATAAGGTATCACTAACACAGGGAATGTAAACTTGGCTACACAGGAACTGAATTACAAAACAGAACAGGGTGTCAAATGTAGAAAACCAACTTATGCTTGCTTAAGTGGAAAGGTGAGTTGGGGTGCTTCATAAAACCAGAGATTGAAATTAGCACAGATACCGTTCCATAAGCCAAATATGTAATAGACAAGAGCTACTCCTTGCTCAACGAAGTGGACTCAACACCCCATATTAAACGCCTAAGAATATACCTGACTAGTAAGAATCTTAAAACCTATGGATTTATATGTCTCCGAAAGAGGATCAAGCGTGTGTACAGCGGCATAAACGCAGCAGTGATAGGATTGGTGAGGTTCGGTGAGCAAATGCAGACCCTTTGAAATCATATTGCATGGTACCCATTCCATGGGTCTCAACTCTCCATGTTTAAGGGATTCTTCCTTCAGCTAAAACATGCATGTGGAACCCAGAGTATGATCCACCGTGTGATCGGAAAACGTGTTCAAATGTGTCTCAGTTTTCGTCCCCTGGTACTCGGGTGCAACATTCCAGACGCTTTACTAACACTCTCCCCACTTGGAGAGTCGGTGCCTTTAACCTCCTGTTTGGCCCAGTTTGCAATTTCTGTGGAAAATGAACAGGAATAGGGAGAACCAATGAGAGACTAGGTGGAGGTGTCTGGACGGGCAAATTTAACTCTCATTTCCCACCAGGAAGAGGAATTAACCAAAGGCTCAACATGCCATGCCGGAACCAAACTAGGGCCTGAAGCAATCCTGCGGTGTTGCGGCCAGCTCACAAGAAAGCGAGTTGAAGAAAGGAGCTCAGGGGCACTGTAATTCACAAACCTGCAGAGTTATAAATGACAGCTATCTTCCAAAAATATATTGAAGTAAGGCAGCCAAGAATAGTTGAAAGCGGGGCAGAATTGCAGGAAACCGATTTCAGGAGGTAGACTGGAATTGCATGTAAAGCATAGGAAAAGAGGCAGAACGTCCACAATGATGCACTTGGCCAAAAAGGGCGTATGCGTTTTTTCCTGAATATATTCAGGAAAAAACGCATACGCCCTTTTTGGCCAACCAAGCAAGCTTGCAAAGGAAATCTGCACTACAATGAAGTCTCACTGCCCCCCGGTCAAAAGGGCCATCTGAAAAAAGTGTAAAACCCAGAAAGGCAGGACAGGCCATGGAGAACTGGGAGCCTTGTTATGCTGATGGGCGGGATGTAAATTGCCAGCAGCCACTCTGGAGAAGTGTATGGTGTTTCCTGAAACATCCAAAAAACAAAGCAACAGAGCCTAGGGCACTTCCACTTATGGTCCTATAGCTTAGGGAAATTAAAATCAAAAAGACACAGCCACCCCAAAGTTTGGGACGGCTCTGTTTACAAGAACCTCGTTTACGGTACAAGTTGAATATCACAGAAAGCGAAAAATGGATAAAGAAGTTGTGGTACTTACGTACAATGCAATATCACTCAGCAATGAAATCTATGTCATCAGGCTCATAGCAGCATAATGAGTGGATTCAGGTACGACGATTCTAAGTGAAATTAGTCACACAGAAAAAGAAACATCATAAGATATCACTAATACACGGAATGTAAACTTGGCTACACAAGAACTGAATTACAAAACAGAACAGGGTGTCAAATGTAGAAAACCAACTTATGCTTGCTTAAGGGGAAGGGTGAGTTGTGGTGCTGCATAAAACCAGAGATTGAAATTAGCACAGATACCGTTCCATAAGCCAAATATGTAATAGACAAGAGCTACTCCTTGCTCAACGAAGTGGACTCAACACCCCATATTAAATGCCTAAGAATATACCTGACTAGTAAGAATCTTAAAACCTATGGATTTATATGTCTCCGAAAGAGAATCAAGCGTGTGTACAGCGGCATAAACGCAGCAGTGATAGGATTGGTGAGGTTCGGTGAGCAAATGCAGACCCTTTGAAGTCATATTGCATGATACCCATTCCATGGGTCTCAACTCTCCAGGTTTAAGGGATTCTTCCTTCAGCTAAAACATGCATGTGGAAGCCAGAGTATGATCCACCCTGTGATCGGAAAACGTGTTCAAATGTGTCTCAGTTTTCGTCCCCTGGTACTCGGGTGCAACATTCCAGACGCTTCACTAACACTCCCCCTCTTGGAGAGTCAGTGCCTTTACCCTCCTGTTTGGCCCAGTTTGCAATTTCTGTGGAAAATGAACAGGAATAGGGAGAACCAATGAGAGACTAGGTGGAGGTGTCTGGACGGGCAAATTTAACTCTCATTTCCCACCAGGAAGAGGAATTAACCAAAGGCTCAAAATGCTGTGCCGGAACCAAACTAGGGCCTGAAGCAATCCTGCGGTGTTGCGGCCAGCTCACAAGAAAGCAAGTTGAAGAAAGGAGCTCAGGGGCACTGTAATTCACAAACCTGCAGAGTTATAAATGACAGCTATCTTCCAAAAATATATTGAAGGAAGGCTGCCAAGAGTAGTTGAAAGCGGTGCAGAATTGCAGGAAACCGATTTCAGGAGGTAGACTGGAATTGCAAGTAAAGCATAGGAAAAGAGGCAGAACATCCACAATGATGCACTTGGTCAAAAAGGGCGTATGCGTTTTTTCCTGAATATATTCAGGAAAAAACGCATACGCCCTTTTTGGCCAACCAAGCAAGCTTGCAAAGGAAATCTGCACTTCAATGAAGTCTCACTGCCCCCCGGTCAAAAGGGCCATCTGAAAAAAGTGTAAAATCCAGAAAGGCAGGACAGGCCATGGAGAACTGGGAGCCTTGTTATGCTGATGGGCGGGATGTAAATTGCCAGCAGCCACTCTGGAGAAGTGTATGGTGTTTCCTGAAACATCCAAAAAACAAAGCAACAGAGCCTAGGGCACTTCCACTTATGGTCCTATAGCTTAGGGAAATTAAAATCAAAAAGACACAGCCACCCCAAAATTTGGGACGGCTCTGTTTACAAGAACCTCGTTTACGGTACAAGTTGAATATCACAGAAAGCGAAAAATGGATAAAGAAGTTGTGGTACTTACGTACAATGCAATATCACTCAGCAATGAAATCTATGTCATCAGGCCCGTAGAAGCATAATGAGTGGATTCAGGTACGATGATTCTAAGTGAAATAAGTCACACAGAAAAAGAAACATCATAAGATATCACTACTACACGGAATGTAAACTTGGCTACACAGGAACTGAATTACAAAACAGAACAGGGTGTCAAATGTAGAAAACCAACTTATGCTTGCTTAAGGGGAAAGGTGAGTTGGGGTGCTGCATACAACAAGAGATTGAAATTAGCACAGATACCGTTCCATAAGCCAAATATGTAATAGACAAGAGCTACTCCTTGCTCAACGAAGTGGACTCAACACCCCATATTAAACGCCTAAGAATATACCTGACTAGTAAGAATCTTAAAACCTATGGATTTATATGTCTCCGAAAGAGAATCAAGCGTGTGTACAGTGGCATAAACGCAGCAGTAATAGTATTGGTGAGGTTCGGTGAGCAAATGCAGACCCTTTGAAATCATATTGCATGGTACACATCCATGGGTCTCAACTCTCCATGTTTAAGGGATTCTTCCTTCAGCTAAAACATGCATGTGGAACCCAGAGTATGATCCACCCTGTGATCGGAAAACGTGTTCAAATGTGTCTCACTTTTCATCCCCTGGTACTCGGGTGTAACATTCCAGACGCTTTACTAACACTCTCCCCACTTGGAGAGTCGGTGCCTTTAACCTCCTGTTTGGCCCAGTTTGCAATTTCTGTGGAAAATGAACAGGAATAGGGAGAACCAATGAGAGACTAGGTGGAGGTGTCTGGACGGGCAAATTTAACTCTCATTTCCCACCAGGAAGAGGAATTAACCAAAGGCTCAACATGCCATGCCAGAACCAAACTAGGGCCTGAAGCAATCCTGCGGTGTTGCGGCCAGCTCACAAGAAAGCGAGTTGAAGAAAGGAGCTCAGGGGCACTGTAATTCACAAACCTGCAGAGTTATAAATGACAGCTATCTTCCAAAAATATATTGAAGTAAGGCAGCAAGAATAGTTGAAAGCGGGGCAGAATTGCAGGAAACCGATTTCAGGAGGTAGACTGGAATTGCATGTAAAGCATAGGAAAAGAGGCAGAACGTCCACAATGATGCACTTGGCCAAAAAGGGCGTATGCGTTTTTTCCTGAATATATTCAGGAAAAAACGCATACGCCCTTTTTGGCCAACCAAGCAAGCTTGCAAAGGAAATCTGCACTACAATGAAGTCTCACTGCCCCCCGGTCAAAAGGGCCATCTGAAAAAAGTGTAAAACCCAGAAAGGCAGGACAGGCCATGGAGAACTGGGAGCCTAGTTATGCTGATGGGCGTGATGTAAATTGTCAGCAGCCACTGTGGAGAAGTGTATGGTGTTTCCTGAAACATCCAAAAAACAAAGCAACAGAGCCTAGGGCACTTCCACTTATGGTCCTATAGCTTAGGGAAATTAAAATCAAAAAGACACAGCCACCCCAAAGTTTGGGACGGCTCTGTTTAAAAGAACCTCGTTTACGGTACAAGTTGAATATCACAGAAAGCGAAAAATGGATAAAGAAGTTGTGGTACTTACGTACAATGCAATATCACTCAGCAATGAAATCTATGTCATCAGGCCCGTAGCAGCATAATGAGTGGATTCAGGTACGATGATTCTAAGTGAAATAAGTCACACAGAAAAAGAAACATCATAAGATATCACTACTACACGGAATGTAAACTTGGCTACACAAGAACTGAATTACAAAACAGAACAGGGTGTCAAATGTAGAAAACCAACTTATGCTTGCTTAAGGGGAAAGGTGAGTTGGGGTGCTGCATGAAACCAGAGATTGAAATTAGCACAGATACCGTTCCATAAGCCAAATATGTAATAGACAAGAGCTACTCCTTGCTCAACGAAGTGGACTCAACACCCCATATTAAACGCCTAAGAATATACCTGACTAGTAAGAATCTTAAAACCTATGGGTTTATATGTCTCCGAAAGAGAATCAAGCGTGTGTACAGTGGCATAAATGAAGCAGTGATAGGATTGGTGAGGTTCGGTGAGCAAATGCAGACCCTTTGAAGTCATATTGCATGGTACCCATTCCATGGGTCTCAACTCTCCAGGTGTAAGGGATTCTTCCTTCAGCTAAAACATGCATGTGGAACCCAGAGTATGATCCACCGTGTGATCGGAAAACGTGTTCAAATGTGTCTCAGTTTTCGTCCCCTGGTACTCGGGTGCAACATTCCAGACGCTTTACTAACACTCTCCCCACTTGGAGAGTCGGTGCCTTTAACCTCCCGTTTGGCCCAGTTTGCAATTTCTGTGGAAAATGAACAGGAATAGGGAGAACCAATGAGAGACTAGGTGAAGGTGTCTGGACAGGCAAATTTAACTCTCATTTCCCACCAGGAAGAGGAATTAACCAAAGGCTCAGCGTGCCATGCCGGAACCAAACTAGGGCCTGAAGCAGTCCTGCGGTGTTGTGGCCAGCTCACAAGAAAGCGAGTTGAAGAAAGGAGCTCAGGGGCACTGTAATTCACAAACCTGCAGAGTTATAAATGACAGCTATCTTCCAAAAATATATTGAAGTAAGGCAGCCAAGAATAGTTGAAAGCGGGGCAGAATTGCAGGAAACCGATTTCAGGAGGTAGACTGGAATTGCATGTAAAGCATAGGAAAAGAGGCAGAACGTCCACAATGATGCACTTGGCCAAAAAGGGCGTATGCGTTTTTTCTTGAATATATTCAGGAAAAAACGCATACGCCCTTTTTGGCCAACCAAGCAAGCTTGCAAAGGAAATCTGCACTACAATGAAGTCTCACTGCCCCCCGGTCAAAAGGGCCATCTGAAAAAAGTGTAAAACCCAGAAAGGCAGGACAGGCCATGGAGAACTGGGAGCCTTGTTATGCTGATGGGCGGGATGTAAATTGCCAGCAGCCACTCTGGAGAAGTGTATGGTGTTTCCTGAAACATCCAAAAAACAAAGCAACAGAGCCTATGGCACTTCAACTTATGGTCCTATAGCTTAGGGAAATTAAAATCAAAAAGACACAGCCACCCCAAAGTTTGGGACGGCTCTGTTTACAAGAACCTCGTATACGGTAAAAGTTGAATATCACAGAAAGCGAAAAATGGATAAAGAATTTGTGGTACTTACGTACAAGGCAATATCACTCAGCAATGAAATCTATGTCATCAGGCCCGTAGCAGCATAATGAGTGGATTCAGGTACGATGATTCTAAGTGAAATAAGTCACACAGAAAAAGAAACATCATAAGGTATCACTAACACAGGGAATGTAAACTTGGCTACACAGGAACTGAATTACAAAACAGAACAGGGTGTCAAATGTAGAAAACCAACTTATGCTTGCTTAAGTGGAAAGGTGAGTTGGGGTGCTTCATAAAACCAGAGATTGAAATTAGCACAGATACCGTTCCATAAGCCAAATATGTAATAGACAAGAGCTACTCCTTGCTCAACGAAGTGGACTCAACACCCCATATTAAACGCCTAAGAATATACCTGACTAGTAAGAATCTTAAAACCTATGGATTTATATGTCTCCGAAAGAGGATCAAGCGTGTGTACAGCGGCATAAACGCAGCAGTGATAGGATTGGTGAGGTTCGGTGAGCAAATGCAGACCCTTTGAAATCATATTGCATGGTACCCATTCCATGGGTCTCAACTCTCCATGTTTAAGGGATTCTTCCTTCAGCTAAAACATGCATGTGGAACCCAGAGTATGATCCACCGTGTGATCGGAAAACGTGTTCAAATGTGTCTCAGTTTTCGTCCCCTGGTACTCGGGTGCAACATTCCAGACGCTTTACTAACACTCTCCCCACTTGGAGAGTCGGTGCCTTTAACCTCCTGTTTGGCCCAGTTTGCAATTTCTGTGGAAAATGAACAGGAATAGGGAGAACCAATGAGAGACTAGGTGGAGGTGTCTGGACGGGCAAATTTAACTCTCATTTCCCACCAGGAAGAGGAATTAACCAAAGGCTCAACATGCCATGCCGGAACCAAACTAGGGCCTGAAGCAATCCTGCGGTGTTGCGGCCAGCTCACAAGAAAGCGAGTTGAAGAAAGGAGCTCAGGGGCACTGTAATTCACAAACCTGCAGAGTTATAAATGACAGCTATCTTCCAAAAATATATTGAAGTAAGGCAGCCAAGAATAGTTGAAAGCGGGGCAGAATTGCAGGAAACCGATTTCAGGAGGTAGACTGGAATTGCATGTAAAGCATAGGAAAAGAGGCAGAACGTCCACAATGATGCACTTGGCCAAAAAGGGCGTATGCGTTTTTTCCTGAATATATTCAGGAAAAAACGCATACGCCCTTTTTGGCCAACCAAGCAAGCTTGCAAAGGAAATCTGCACTACAATGAAGTCTCACTGCCCCCCGGTCAAAAGGGCCATCTGAAAAAAGTGTAAAACCCAGAAAGGCAGGACAGGCCATGGAGAACTGGGAGCCTTGTTATGCTGATGGGCGGGATGTAAATTGCCAGCAGCCACTCTGGAGAAGTGTATGGTGTTTCCTGAAACATCCAAAAAACAAAGCAACAGAGCCTAGGGCACTTCCACTTATGGTCCTATAGCTTAGGGAAATTAAAATCAAAAAGACACAGCCACCCCAAAGTTTGGGACGGCTCTGTTTACAAGAACCTCGTTTACGGTACAAGTTGAATATCACAGAAAGCGAAAAATGGATAAAGAAGTTGTGGTACTTACGTACAATGCAATATCACTCAGCAATGAAATCTATGTCATCAGGCTCGTAGCAGCATAATGAGTGGATTCAGGTACGACGATTCTAAGTGAAATTAGTCACACAGAAAAAGAAACATCATAAGATATCACTAATACACGGAATGTAAACTTGGCTACACAAGAACTGAATTACAAAACAGAACAGGGTGTCAAATGTAGAAAACCAACTTATGCTTGCTTAAGGGGAAGGGTGAGTTGTGGTGCTGCATAAAACCAGAGATTGAAATTAGCACAGATACCGTTCCATAAGCCAAATATGTAATAGACAAGAGCTACTCCTTGCTCAACGAAGTGGACTCAACACCCCATATTAAATGCCTAAGAATATACCTGACTAGTAAGAATCTTAAAACCTATGGATTTATATGTCTCCGAAAGAGAATCAAGCGTGTGTACAGCGGCATAAACGCAGCAGTGATAGGATTGGTGAGGTTCGGTGAGCAAATGCAGACCCTTTGAAGTCATATTGCATGATACCCATTCCATGGGTCTCAACTCTCCAGGTTTAAGGGATTCTTCCTTCAGCTAAAACATGCATGTGGAAGCCAGAGTATGATCCACCCTGTGATCGGAAAACGTGTTCAAATGTGTCTCAGTTTTCGTCCCCTGGTACTCGGGTGCAACATTCCAGACGCTTCACTAACACTCCCCCTCTTGGAGAGTCAGTGCCTTTACCCTCCTGTTTGGCCCAGTTTGCAATTTCTGTGGAAAATGAACAGGAATAGGGAGAACCAATGAGAGACTAGGTGGAGGTGTCTGGACGGGCAAATTTAACTCTCATTTCCCACCAGGAAGAGGAATTAACCAAAGGCTCAAAATGCTGTGCCGGAACCAAACTAGGGCCTGAAGCAATCCTGCGGTGTTGCGGCCAGCTCACAAGAAAGCAAGTTGAAGAAAGGAGCTCAGGGGCACTGTAATTCACAAACCTGCAGAGTTATAAATGACAGCTATCTTCCAAAAATATATTGAAGGAAGGCTGCCAAGAGTAGTTGAAAGCGGTGCAGAATTGCAGGAAACCGATTTCAGGAGGTAGACTGGAATTGCAAGTAAAGCATAGGAAAAGAGGCAGAACATCCACAATGATGCACTTGGTCAAAAAGGGCGTATGCGTTTTTTCCTGAATATATTCAGGAAAAAACGCATACGCCCTTTTTGGCCAACCAAGCAAGCTTGCAAAGGAAATCTGCACTTCAATGAAGTCTCACTGCCCCCCGGTCAAAAGGGCCATCTGAAAAAAGTGTAAAATCCAGAAAGGCAGGACAGGCCATGGAGAACTGGGAGCCTTGTTATGCTGATGGGCGGGATGTAAATTGCCAGCAGCCACTCTGGAGAAGTGTATGGTGTTTCCTGAAACATCCAAAAAACAAAGCAACAGAGCCTAGGGCACTTCCACTTATGGTCCTATAGCTTAGGGAAATTAAAATCAAAAAGACACAGCCACCCCAAAATTTGGGACGGCTCTGTTTACAAGAACCTCGTTTACGGTACAAGTTGAATATCACAGAAAGCGAAAAATGGATAAAGAAGTTGTGGTACTTACGTACAATGCAATATCACTCAGCAATGAAATCTATGTCATCAGGCCCGTAGAAGCATAATGAGTGGATTCAGGTACGATGATTCTAAGTGAAATAAGTCACACAGAAAAAGAAACATCATAAGATATCACTACTACACGGAATGTAAACTTGGCTACACAGGAACTGAATTACAAAACAGAACAGGGTGTCAAATGTAGAAAACCAACTTATGCTTGCTTAAGGGGAAAGGTGAGTTGGGGTGCTGCATACAACAAGAGATTGAAATTAGCACAGATACCGTTCCATAAGCCAAATATGTAATAGACAAGAGCTACTCCTTGCTCAACGAAGTGGACTCAACACCCCATATTAAACGCCTAAGAATATACCTGACTAGTAAGAATCTTAAAACCTATGGATTTATATGTCTCCGAAAGAGAATCAAGCGTGTGTACAGTGGCATAAACGCAGCAGTAATAGTATTGGTGAGGTTCGGTGAGCAAATGCAGACCCTTTGAAATCATATTGCATGGTACACATCCATGGGTCTCAACTCTCCATGTTTAAGGGATTCTTCCTTCAGCTAAAACATGCATGTGGAACCCAGAGTATGATCCACCCTGTGATCGGAAAACGTGTTCAAATGTGTCTCACTTTTCATCCCCTGGTACTCGGGTGTAACATTCCAGACGCTTTACTAACACTCTCCCCACTTGGAGAGTCGGTGCCTTTAACCTCCTGTTTGGCCCAGTTTGCAATTTCTGTGGAAAATGAACAGGAATAGGGAGAACCAATGAGAGACTAGGTGGAGGTGTCTGGACGGGCAAATTTAACTCTCATTTCCCACCAGGAAGAGGAATTAACCAAAGGCTCAACATGCCATGCCAGAACCAAACTAGGGCCTGAAGCAATCCTGCGGTGTTGCGGCCAGCTCACAAGAAAGCGAGTTGAAGAAAGGAGCTCAGGGGCACTGTAATTCACAAACCTGCAGAGTTATAAATGACAGCTATCTTCCAAAAATATATTGAAGTAAGGCAGCAAGAATAGTTGAAAGCGGGGCAGAATTGCAGGAAACCGATTTCAGGAGGTAGACTGGAATTGCATGTAAAGCATAGGAAAAGAGGCAGAACGTCCACAATGATGCACTTGGCCAAAAAGGGCGTATGCGTTTTTTCCTGAATATATTCAGGAAAAAACGCATACGCCCTTTTTGGCCAACCAAGCAAGCTTGCAAAGGAAATCTGCACTACAATGAAGTCTCACTGCCCCCCGGTCAAAAGGGCCATCTGAAAAAAGTGTAAAACCCAGAAAGGCAGGACAGACCATGGAGAACTGGGAGCCTAGTTATGCTGATGGGCGTGATGTAAATTGTCAGCAGCCACTGTGGAGAAGTGTATGGTGTTTCCTGAAACATCCAAAAAACAAAGCAACAGAGCCTAGGGCACTTCCACTTATGGTCCTATAGCTTAGGGAAATTAAAATCAAAAAGACACAGCCACCCCAAAGTTTGGGACGGCTCTGTTTAAAAGAACCTCGTTTACGGTACAAGTTGAATATCACAGAAAGCGAAAAATGGATAAAGAAGTTGTGGTACTTACGTACAATGCAATATCACTCAGCAATGAAATCTATGTCATCAGGCCCGTAGCAGCATAATGAGTGGATTCAGGTACGATGATTCTAAGTGAAATAAGTCACACAGAAAAAGAAACATCATAAGATATCACTACTACACGGAATGTAAACTTGGCTACACAAGAACTGAATTACAAAACAGAACAGGGTGTCAAATGTAGAAAACCAACTTATGCTTGCTTAAGGGGAAAGGTGAGTTGGGGTGCTGCATGAAACCAGAGATTGAAATTAGCACAGATACCGTTCCATAAGCCAAATATGTAATAGACAAGAGCTACTCCTTGCTCAACGAAGTGGACTCAACACCCCATATTAAACGCCTAAGAATATACCTGACTAGTAAGAATCTTAAAACCTATGGGTTTATATGTCTCCGAAAGAGAATCAAGCGTGTGTACAGTGGCATAAATGAAGCAGTGATAGGATTGGTGAGGTTCGGTGAGCAAATGCAGACCCTTTGAAGTCATATTGCATGGTACCCATTCCATGGGTCTCAACTCTCCAGGTGTAAGGGATTCTTCCTTCAGCTAAAACATGCATGTGGAACCCAGAGTATGATCCACCGTGTGATCGGAAAACGTGTTCAAATGTGTCTCAGTTTTCGTCCCCTGGTACTCGGGTGCAACATTCCAGACGCTTTACTAACACTCTCCCCACTTGGAGAGTCGGTGCCTTTAACCTCCCGTTTGGCCCAGTTTGCAATTTCTGTGGAAAATGAACAGGAATAGGGAGAACCAATGAGAGACTAGGTGAAGGTGTCTGGACAGGCAAATTTAACTCTCATTTCCCACCAGGAAGAGGAATTAACCAAAGGCTCAGCGTGCCATGCCGGAACCAAACTAGGGCCTGAAGCAATCCTGCGGTGTTGTGGCCAGCTCACAAGAAAGCGAGTTGAAGAAAGGAGCTCAGGGGCACTGTAATTCACAAACCTGCAGAGTTATAAATGACAGCTATCTTCCAAAAATATATTGAAGTAAGGCAGCCAAGAATAGTTGAAAGCGGGGCAGAATTGCAGGAAACCGATTTCAGGAGGTAGACTGGAATTGCATGTAAAGCATAGGAAAAGAGGCAGAACGTCCACAATGATGCACTTGGCCAAAAAGGGCGTATGCGTTTTTTCTTGAATATATTCAGGAAAAAACGCATACGCCCTTTTTGGCCAACCAAGCAAGCTTGCAAAGGAAATCTGCACTACAATGAAGTCTCACTGCCCCCCGGTCAAAAGGGCCATCTGAAAAAAGTGTAAAACCCAGAAAGGCAGGACAGGCCATGGAGAACTGGGAGCCTTGTTATGCTGATGGGCGGGATGTAAATTGCCAGCAGCCACTCTGGAGAAGTGTATGGTGTTTCCTGAAACATCCAAAAAACAAAGCAACAGAGCCTATGGCACTTCAACTTATGGTCCTATAGCTTAGGGAAATTAAAATCAAAAAGACACAGCCACCCCAAAGTTTGGGACGGCTCTGTTTACAAGAACCTCGTATACGGTAAAAGTTGAATATCACAGAAAGCGAAAAATGGATAAAGAATTTGTGGTACTTACGTACAAGGCAATATCACTCAGCAATGAAATCTATGTCATCAGGCCCGTAGCAGCATAATGAGTGGATTCAGGTACGATGATTCTAAGTGAAATAAGTCACACAGAAAAAGAAACATCATAAGGTATCACTAACACAGGGAATGTAAACTTGGCTACACAGGAACTGAATTACAAAACAGAACAGGGTGTCAAATGTAGAAAACCAACTTATGCTTGCTTAAGTGGAAAGGTGAGTTGGGGTGCTTCATAAAACCAGAGATTGAAATTAGCACAGATACCGTTCCATAAGCCAAATATGTAATAGACAAGAGCTACTCCTTGCTCAACGAAGTGGACTCAACACCCCATATTAAACGCCTAAGAATATACCTGACTAGTAAGAATCTTAAAACCTATGGATTTATATGTCTCCGAAAGAGGATCAAGCGTGTGTACAGCGGCATAAACGCAGCAGTGATAGGATTGGTGAGGTTCGGTGAGCAAATGCAGACCCTTTGAAATCATATTGCATGGTACCCATTCCATGGGTCTCAACTCTCCATGTTTAAGGGATTCTTCCTTCAGCTAAAACATGCATGTGGAACCCAGAGTATGATCCACCGTGTGATCGGAAAACGTGTTCAAATGTGTCTCAGTTTTCGTCCCCTGGTACTCGGGTGCAACATTCCAGACGCTTTACTAACACTCTCCCCACTTGGAGAGTCGGTGCCTTTAACCTCCTGTTTGGCCCAGTTTGCAATTTCTGTGGAAAATGAACAGGAATAGGGAGAACCAATGAGAGACTAGGTGGAGGTGTCTGGACGGGCAAATTTAACTCTCATTTCCCACCAGGAAGAGGAATTAACCAAAGGCTCAACATGCCATGCCGGAACCAAACTAGGGCCTGAAGCAATCCTGCGGTGTTGCGGCCAGCTCACAAGAAAGCGAGTTGAAGAAAGGAGCTCAGGGGCACTGTAATTCACAAACCTGCAGAGTTATAAATGACAGCTATCTTCCAAAAATATATTGAAGTAAGGCAGCCAAGAATAGTTGAAAGCGGGGCAGAATTGCAGGAAACCGATTTCAGGAGGTAGACTGGAATTGCATGTAAAGCATAGGAAAAGAGGCAGAACGTCCACAATGATGCACTTGGCCAAAAAGGGCGTATGCGTTTTTTCCTGAATATATTCAGGAAAAAACGCATACGCCCTTTTTGGCCAACCAAGCAAGCTTGCAAAGGAAATCTGCACTACAATGAAGTCTCACTGCCCCCCGGTCAAAAGGGCCATCTGAAAAAAGTGTAAAACCCAGAAAGGCAGGACAGGCCATGGAGAACTGGGAGCCTTGTTATGCTGATGGGCGGGATGTAAATTGCCAGCAGCCACTCTGGAGAAGTGTATGGTGTTTCCTGAAACATCCAAAAAACAAAGCAACAGAGCCTAGGGCACTTCCACTTATGGTCCTATAGCTTAGGGAAATTAAAATCAAAAAGACACAGCCACCCCAAAGTTTGGGACGGCTCTGTTTACAAGAACCTCGTTTACGGTACAAGTTGAATATCACAGAAAGCGAAAAATGGATAAAGAAGTTGTGGTACTTACGTACAATGCAATATCACTCAGCAATGAAATCTATGTCATCAGGCTCGTAGCAGCATAATGAGTGGATTCAGGTACGACGATTCTAAGTGAAATTAGTCACACAGAAAAAGAAACATCATAAGATATCACTAATACACGGAATGTAAACTTGGCTACACAAGAACTGAATTACAAAACAGAACAGGGTGTCAAATGTAGAAAACCAACTTATGCTTGCTTAAGGGGAAGGGTGAGTTGTGGTGCTGCATAAAACCAGAGATTGAAATTAGCACAGATACCGTTCCATAAGCCAAATATGTAATAGACAAGAGCTACTCCTTGCTCAACGAAGTGGACTCAACACCCCATATTAAATGCCTAAGAATATACCTGACTAGTAAGAATCTTAAAACCTATGGATTTATATGTCTCCGAAAGAGAATCAAGCGTGTGTACAGCGGCATAAACGCAGCAGTGATAGGATTGGTGAGGTTCGGTGAGCAAATGCAGACCCTTTGAAGTCATATTGCATGATACCCATTCCATGGGTCTCAACTCTCCAGGTTTAAGGGATTCTTCCTTCAGCTAAAACATGCATGTGGAAGCCAGAGTATGATCCACCCTGTGATCGGAAAACGTGTTCAAATGTGTCTCAGTTTTCGTCCCCTGGTACTCGGGTGCAACATTCCAGACGCTTCACTAACACTCCCCCTCTTGGAGAGTCAGTGCCTTTACCCTCCTGTTTGGCCCAGTTTGCAATTTCTGTGGAAAATGAACAGGAATAGGGAGAACCAATGAGAGACTAGGTGGAGGTGTCTGGACGGGCAAATTTAACTCTCATTTCCCACCAGGAAGAGGAATTAACCAAAGGCTCAAAATGCTGTGCCGGAACCAAACTAGGGCCTGAAGCAATCCTGCGGTGTTGCGGCCAGCTCACAAGAAAGCAAGTTGAAGAAAGGAGCTCAGGGGCACTGTAATTCACAAACCTGCAGAGTTATAAATGACAGCTATCTTCCAAAAATATATTGAAGGAAGGCTGCCAAGAGTAGTTGAAAGCGGTGCAGAATTGCAGGAAACCGATTTCAGGAGGTAGACTGGAATTGCAAGTAAAGCATAGGAAAAGAGGCAGAACATCCACAATGATGCACTTGGTCAAAAAGGGCGTATGCGTTTTTTCCTGAATATATTCAGGAAAAAACGCATACGCCCTTTTTGGCCAACCAAGCAAGCTTGCAAAGGAAATCTGCACTTCAATGAAGTCTCACTGCCCCCCGGTCAAAAGGGCCATCTGAAAAAGTGTAAAATCCAGAAAGGCAGGACAGGCCATGGAGAACTGGAGCCTTGTTATGCTGATGGGCGGGATGTAAATTGCCAGCAGCCACTCTGGAGAAGTGTATGGTGTTTCCTGAAACATCCAAAAAACAAAGCAACAAAGCCAAGGGCACTTCCACGTATGGTCCTATAGCTTAGGAAAATTAAAATCAAAAAGACACACCCACCCCAAAGTTTGGAACGGGTCTGTTTACAAGAACCTCGTTTACGGTACAAGTTCAATATCACACAAAGCGAAAAATGGATAAAGAAGTTGTGGTACTTACGTACAATGCAATATCACTCAGCAATGAAATCTATGTCATCAGGCC
>NW_028138623.1:0-57500 GCF_964270905.1 Leucopleurus acutus | reverse complement strand
GTGCGGCACCCGGCGGCCGAATGGGCTGAGATCCCGCCCTTGCGGCGCCCTGTGGCCACCTCCGCCTCCCTCACGGTACTGGCCGAGGCCTCGGACCAGCGGGCCCCGGCTCCCAGCTCAGCGCTGCTCCTCCGCCCCTCTCACCTCCTGCCCGACGTCCAGGCTACCGAGCACCCTCCACCCCCGCCCACCTTCATGCCACTCAGCCGGAACCCGGGAGGCAATGCCAACTACCAGGTGTATGACAGTCTGGTGCTGAAGCGGCAACCGCAGGAGGGCCAAGCGCGGGCCAACTCGCTGCTACCTTCCACCTCGGCCTCCAGGCCCTCTCTGCACGGGAGCCAGACTGGGAAAATGAACTTACCAGCAGCAAATGGGGGCAGGGGCAGGGGCAGGGGGCGGCAGGGCATGGAGAGAGGAATAAAGAGCGCCAGAGTCCAGGAAACATTGGTGGTCTGTGGCTTGGAAGCGCCACTCCTTCTGCCAGCCTGGGTCCCTGCGCTTGGCTTCCTGCAATAAGAAGCCAGTGTCCCCTTCTTGGCCTGAGGTTCCCTTTGGTTTAGTGGCCACAGTTCTGCCAGCAGGCCCCTCCTGGTCCTATACCATGCACTAAGTACATCTGCAGCTGCAGACTCCAAACCCCTGGTCTCTGGGCACCTCCTCTGTGTCTCAGCTGTCCCTGTCCACAGAGAGCCTCATACAAGAAGTTGCTTCCAAACTGGGAGGTTCCACATCTGGGCAGGTCCAGCTCCAGGCCCAGTGAAGGGCATGAAGAAGGCTGAGGCTCTGGACTCCAGCCAGGCCTTCAGCAGGCCTCTGAGGCCAAGGTCTTCCTAGTCTCAAGAGGGGCCAAGAGACGCAATGTGTCATTTGAACAAGTGAGTCAGCGGGCGGTGAGCGAATGAATGACCGCTCGAGGGGATGTATGCCGGCCACCGGGCCCTGTTTGACTGTCCAGGCTCAGCTTACCTGACCCTGGTTACCAGGGAATGCCACTCTGGGCCCCCCTTTTCTTTCATCCCCCTCCCTCACTGTGACCTCAACACCTGCCCCATTATGACCCAGTCTGGCTCCCAGTTAAAACTGGAGGGCAGGGGGCCCAGGCAGTCCTGGGACCAACGGCCATGGGTGAGCGACACTACTACCGAGCCGAGCCGTTCACTGGCCCCATCCCCAGGAAATGCCAGGAGCAAGGATACTCAATTCTTCTGATCCCGGTCAGCTTCATCTTGCTCAACGTGGGGATCAACGTGGTGACTATGGTCAGGGCAGGATCTGTGCAGCGCGGTTGGGGGAGCCCTGGGGTCTTGAAGGGGCTGAGGTGGGAGGGCTGCTGGGGTGTGACCGGACAAGGGTTGGATTTCAGGGCTCACCCTGCTCCCGGCCTCGCCCCTCCCCTTCTTCCCTCAACTCTGGAGGCATCTGAAGAGATTCTTGCGGGCACTTTTCAATCGTATTTTCCACAAAGGTGAGTGGGCGCCGGCGTGGGTTCAGGGGATGTGGGCCTGTCCCCTTTCTTCTATCCCTGCCTTGATTCTCAGCCCCTCAGGAACCCAGGCCCTGACCCATCTCGCCTTTCCCCACAGACAAGCAAGCCAGCTGTGTAGGCAGCCATCGCATGTGCATGCGCTGCTCCGTGGATCCCAAGAACCTGTGCTCAAGAGTTTCTTCCCGCTTCTGCCATCGCCCAAGCTTCCTGCTCGGGCAGGCAAACCACCTTGACTCCTGCCTGCAGCGGGGCTCGGCGGGGGCGGAGCCGGCGGCCCCCCCGCCGCGGGCGAGTAAAGGAGAAGGCGGGTGGAGCGGGAGGCAAAAAGCCTACAGCACCCGGTATTCCCAGGCGGTCTCCCATCCAAGTACTAACCAGGCCCGACCCTGCTTAGCTTCCGAGATCAGACGAGATCGGGCGCGTTCAGGGTGGTATGGCCGTAGACGGGGGCGGGGGCCGCGGGCGGCCTCTAGAGGCCCAGTTTCGCTGGCGCTGGCGCCCTAACGCCAGCCTGGCGGCCCGCCCGCCCCGGCAGGGGGAACGGAGGTCTCGGGTATCGGGCGGCGGCGGAGGGTTTGGCGACCACCTCCCAGCCCAGGGCGGCCGTGACCCAGCAAAGCCTTCGGCGCTTGGCGCCCCGCCCAAGATCCCGCACGTCGCTCACAGGGACGTGGCCCCGGAGGCTTCAGGGCCCGGGGCCCGCGGTCCCCTGGGCATCGGCCCTGCCCGCCCACGCGGCGCTAGGCGCAGCCCGGCCACAGCCCGGGCCGGCCCTCCTGCCCGACAGCAGCTGGCCCGAAGCCACTGGGAGCCACCATTGAGTCGCCACGGCCCCTCAGCCCCGGCAAGGCCACCCCTGCCCCACACACCCCGGCGAGCTCAGGACCCCGCCCCTGGTGGCCGGCAGGCCCGGGGAAGCGGCCCCTGCCCTCCATCCCGCTCCCGCACCCGGCCGCGGTGACACGCCAGAGGGGCGGGGTGGTGGTGGGGGGGCTTTTGTCGGAGGGAGCTGTGGAGGGACACACCGGCACACAGGTGTCGGCGCCGGGGCTGGGCGCCGGTGGGGGCGGCCAGGTGCAGGTCGAGGGGCTCGCGGGCCGAAAGGACGGCAACTGGGCCCGCGGCGGAGTCTGGGTCCGGGCCAGCCGCCCCGGGAGCGTCTGGGGTGCGGCTGCCTTCCAGGGCCGCCTTCTGGCCGCCTGGCCGGCCGGGCCGGCGGGGAGCGCCCCCGCCGGCGCGCGCCGTGGTGGGAGGGGCCTGAGGAGGTGGGGCCTGCAGCGGGGCCCGGCGGGGGCGGAGCCGGCGGCCCCCGCCGCGGGCGAGTAAAGGAGAAGGCGGGCGGAGCGGGAGGCAAAAAGCCTACAGCACCCGGTATTCCCAGGCGGTCTCCCATCCAAGTACTAACCAGGCCCGACCCTGCTTAGCTTCCGAGATCAGACGAGATCGGGCGCGTTCAGGGTGGTATGGCCGTAGACGGGGGCGGGGGCCGCGGGCGGCCTCTAGAGGCCCAGTTTCGCTGGCGCTGGCGCCCTAACGCCAGCCTGGCGGCCCGCCCGCCCCGGCAGGGGGAACGGAGGTCTCGGGTATCGGGCGGCGGCGGAGGGTTTGGCGACCACCTCCCAGCCCAGGGCGGCCGTGACCCAGCAAAGCCTTCGGCGCTTGGCGCCCCGCCCAAGATCCCGCACGTCGCTCACAGGGACGTGGCCCCGGAGGCTTCAGGGCCCGGGGCCCGCGGTCCCTTGGGCATCGGCCCTGCCCGCCCACGCGGCGCTAGGCGCAGCCCGACCACAGCCCGGGCCGGCCCTCCTGCCCGACAGCAGCTGGCCCGAAGCCACTGGGAGCCACCATTGAGTCGCCACGGCCCCTCAGCCCCGGCAAGGCCACCCCTGCCCCACACACCCCGCCGAGCTCAGGACCCCGCCCCTGGTGGCCGGCAGGCCCGGGGAAGCGGCCCCTGCCCTCCATCCCGCTCCCGCACCCGGCCGCGGTGACACGCCAGAGGGGCGGGGTGGTGGTGGGGGGGCTTTTGTCGGAGGGAGCTGTGGAGGGACACACCGGCACACAGGTGGCGGCGCCGGGGCTGGGCGCCGGTGGGGGCGGCCAGGTGCAGGTCGAGGGGCTCACGGGCCGAAAGGACGGCAACTGGGCCCGCGGCGGAGTCTGGGTCTGGAGGGCTCTGAGCCTCCATCCGCTCTGGTGCCTCCGGGCTACCGGCCCGAAGCCTGGTAGCGCAACACCCCACCGGCCCACAGACGTAGCCTCCCCAGCTGTGCTCACAGCGAGTCCAACCGCAGCCTGCACCCCTCCACGGGACACTTGGATTACTCCCGCGAGCCCCACGAGGTGCGGCACCCGGCGGCCGAATGGGCTGAGATCCCGCCCTTGCGGCGCCCTGTGGCCACCTCCGCCTCCCTCACGGTACTGGCCGAGGCCTCGGACCAGCGGGCCCCGGCTCCCAGCTCAGCGCTGCTCCTCCGCCCCTCTCACCTCCTGCCCGACGTCCAGGCTACCGAGCACCCTCCACCCCCGCCCACCTTCATGCCACTCAGCCGGAACCCGGGAGGCAATGCCAACTACCAGGTGTATGACAGTCTGGTGCTGAAGCGGCAACCGCAGGAGGGCCAAGCGCGGGCCAACTCGCTGCTACCTTCCACCTCGGCCTCCAGGCCCTCTCTGCACGGGAGCCAGACTGGGAAAATGAACTTACCAGCAGCAAATGGGGGCAGGGGCAGGGGGCGGCAGGGCATGGAGAGAGGAATAAAGAGCGCCAGAGTCCAGGAAACATTGGTGGTCTGTGGCTTGGAAGCGCCACTCCTTCTGCCAGCCTGGGTCCCTGCGCTTGGCTTCCTGCAATAAGAAGCCAGTGTCCCCTTCTTGGCCTGAGGTTCCCTTTGGTTTAGTGGCCACAGTTCTGCCAGCAGGCCCCTCCTGGTCCTATACCATGCACTAAGTACATCTGCAGCTGCAGACTCCAAACCCCTGGTCTCTGGGCACCTCCTCTGTGTCTCAGCTGTCCCTGTCCACAGAGAGCCTCATACAAGAAGTTGCTTCCAAACTGGGAGGTTCCACATCTGGGCAGGTCCAGCTCCAGGCCCAGTGAAGGGCATGAAGAAGGCTGAGGCTCTGGACTCCAGCCAGGCCTTCAGCAGGCCTCTGAGGCCAAGGTCTTCCTAGTCTCAAGAGGGGCCAAGAGACGCAATGTGTCATTTGAACAAGTGAGTCAGCGGGCGGTGAGCGAATGAATGACCGCTCGAGGGGATGTATGCCGGCCACCGGGCCCTGTTTGACTGTCCAGGCTCAGCTTACCTGACCCTGGTTACCAGGGAATGCCACTCTGGGCCCCCCTTTTCTTTCATCCCCCTCCCTCACTGTGACCTCAACACCTGCCCCATTATGACCCAGTCTGGCTCCCAGTTAAAACTGGAGGGCAGGGGGCCCAGGCAGTCCTGGGACCAACGGCCATGGGTGAGCGACACTACTACCGAGCCGAGCCGTTCACTGGCCCCATCCCCAGGAAATGCCAGGAGCAAGGATACTCAATTCTTCTGATCCCGGTCAGCTTCATCTTGCTCAACGTGGGGATCAACGTGGTGACTATGGTCAGGGCAGGATCTGTGCAGCGCGGTTGGGGGAGCCCTGGGGTCTTGAAGGGGCTGAGGTGGGAGGGCTGCTGGGGTGTGACCGGACAAGGGTTGGATTTCAGGGCTCACCCTGCTCCCGGCCTCGCCCCTCCCCTTCTTCCCTCAACTCTGGAGGCATCTGAAGAGATTCTTGCGGGCACTTTTCAATCGTATTTTCCACAAAGGTGAGTGGGCGCCGGCGTGGGTTCAGGGGATGTGGGCCTGTCCCCTTTCTTCTATCCCTGCCTTGATTCTCAGCCCCTCAGGAACCCAGGCCCTGACCCATCTCGCCTTTCCCCACAGACAAGCAAGCCAGCTGTGTAGGCAGCCATCGCATGTGCATGCGCTGCTCCGTGGATCCCAAGAACCTGTGCTCAAGAGTTTCTTCCCGCTTCTGCCATCGCCCAAGCTTCCTGCTCGGGCAGGCAAACCACCTTGACTCCTGCCTGCAGCGGGGCTCGGCGGGGGCGGAGCCGGCGGCCCCCCCGCCGCGGGCGAGTAAAGGAGAAGGCGGGTGGAGCGGGAGGCAAAAAGCCTACAGCACCCGGTATTCCCAGGCGGTCTCCCATCCAAGTACTAACCAGGCCCGACCCTGCTTAGCTTCCGAGATCAGACGAGATCGGGCGCGTTCAGGGTGGTATGGCCGTAGACGGGGGCGGGGGCCGCGGGCGGCCTCTAGAGGCCCAGTTTCGCTGGCGCTGGCGCCCTAACGCCAGCCTGGCGGCCCGCCCGCCCCGGCAGGGGGAACGGAGGTCTCGGGTATCGGGCGGCGGCGGAGGGTTTGGCGACCACCTCCCAGCCCAGGGCGGCCGTGACCCAGCAAACCCTTCGGCGCTTGGCGCCCCGCCCAAGATCCCGCACGTCGCTCACAGGGACGTGGCCCCGGAGGCTTCAAGGCCCGGGGCCCGCGGTCCCTTGGGCATCAGCCCAGCCCGCCCACGCGGCGCTAGGCGCAGCCCGGCCACAGCCCGGGCCGGCCCTCCTGCCCGACAGCAGCTGGCCCGAAGCCACTGGGAGCCACCATTGAGTTGCCACGGCCCCTCAGCCCCGGCAAGGCCACCCCTGCCCCACACCCCCCGCCGAGCTCAGGACCCCGCCCCTGGTGGCCGGCAGGCCCGGGGAAGCGGCCCCTGCCCTCCATCCCGCTCCCGCACCCGGCCGCGGTGACACGCCAGAGGGGCGGGGTGGTGGTGGGGGGGCTTTTGTCGGAGGGAGCTGTGGAGGGACACACCGGCACACAGGTGTCGGCGCCGGTGGGGGCGGCCAGGTGCAGGTCGAGGGGCTCGCGGGCCGAAAGGACGGCAACTGGGCCCGCGGCGGAGTCTGGGTCCGGGCCAGCCGCCCCGGGAGCGTCTGGGGTGCGGCTGCCTTCCAGGGCCGCCTTCTGGCCGCCTGGCCGGCCGGGCCGGCGGGGAGCGCCCCCGCCGGCGCGCGCCGTGGTGGGAGGGGCCTGAGGAGGTGGGGCCTGCAGCGGGGCCCGGCGGGGGCGGAGCCGGCGGCCCCCGCCGCGGGCGAGTAAAGGAGAAGGCGGGCGGAGCGGGAGGCAAAAAGCCTACAGCACCCGGTATTCCCAGGCGGTCTCCCATCCAAGTACTAACCAGGCCCGACCCTGCTTAGCTTCCGAGATCAGACGAGATCGGGCGCGTTCAGGGTGGTATGGCCGTAGACGGGGGCGGGGTCCGCTGGCTGCCTCTTGAGGCCCAGTTTCGCAGGCGCTGGCGCCTTAACGCCAGCCTGGCGGCCCGCCCGCCCCGGCAGGGGGAACGGAGGTCTCGGGTATCGGGCGGCGGCGGAGGGTTTGGCGACCACCTCCCAGCCCAGGGCGGCCGTGACCCAGCAAAGCCTTCGGCGCTTGGCGCCCCGCCCAAGATCCCGCACGTCGCTCACAGGGACGTGGCCCCGGAGGCTTCAGGGCCCGGGGCCCGCGGTCCCTTGGGCATCGGCCCTGCCCGCCCACGCGGCGCTAGGCGCAGCCCGACCACAGCCCGGGCCGGCCCTCCTGCCCGACAGCAGCTGGCCCGAAGCCACTGGGAGCCACCATTGAGTCGCCACGGCCCCTCAGCCCCGGCAAGGCCACCCCTGCCCCACACACCCCGCCGAGCTCAGGACCCCGCCCCTGGTGGCCGGCAGGCCCGGGGAAGCGGACCCTGCCCTCCATCCCGCTCCCGCACCCGGCCGCGGTGACACGCCAGAGGGGCGGGGTGGTGGTGGGGGGGCTTTTGTCGGAGGGAGCTGTGGAGGGACACACCGGCACACAGGTGGCGGCGCCGGGGCTGGGCGCCGGTGGGGGCGGCCAGGTGCAGGTCGAGGGGCTCACGGGCCGAAAGGACGGCAACTGGGCCCGCGGCGGAGTCTGGGTCTGGAGGGCTCTGAGCCTCCATCCGCTCTGGTGCCTCCGGGCTACCGGCCCGAAGCCTGGTAGCGCAACACCCCACCGGCCCACAGACGTAGCCTCCCCAGCTGTGCTCACAGCGAGTCCAACTGCAGCCTGCACCCCTCCACGGGACACTTGGATTACTCCCGCGATCCCCACGAGGTGCGGCACCCGGCGGCCGAATGGGCTGAGATCCTGCCCTTGCGGCGCCCTGTGGCCACCTCCGCCTCCCTCACGGTACTGGCCGAGGCCTCGGACCAGCGGGCCCCGGCTCCCAGCTCAGCGCTGCTCCTCCGCCCCTCTCACCTCCTGCCCGACGTCCAGGCTACCGAGCACCCTCCACCCCCGCCCACCTTCATGCCACTCAGCCGGAACCCGGGAGGCAATGCCAACTACCAGGTGTATGACAGTCTGGTGCTGAAGCGGCAACCGCAGGAGGGCCAAGCGCGGGCCAACTCGCTGCTACCTTCCACCTCGGCCTCCAGGCCCTCTCTGCACGGGAGCCAGACTGGGAAAATGAACTTACCAGCAGCAAATGGGGGCAGGGGCAGGGGCAGGGGGCGGCAGGGCATGGAGAGAGGAATAAAGAGCGCCAGAGTCCAGGAAACATTGGTGGTCTGTGGCTTGGAAGCGCCACTCCTTCTGCCAGCCTGGGTCCCTGCGCTTGGCTTCCTGCAATAAGAAGCCAGTGTCCCCTTCTTGGCCTGAGGTTCCCTTTGGTTTAGTGGCCACAGTTCTGCCAGCAGGCCCCTCCTGGTCCTATACCATGCACTAAGTACATCTGCAGCTGCAGACTCCAAACCCCTGGTCTCTGGGCACCTCCTCTGTGTCTCAGCTGTCCCTGTCCACAGAGAGCCTCATACAAGAAGTTGCTTCCAAACTGGGAGGTTCCACATCTGGGCAGGTCCAGCTCCAGGCCCAGTGAAGGGCATGAAGAAGGCTGAGGCTCTGGACTCCAGCCAGGCCTTCAGCAGGCCTCTGAGGCCAAGGTCTTCCTAGTCTCAAGAGGGGCCAAGAGACGCAATGTGTCATTTGAACAAGTGAGTCAGCGGGCGGTGAGCGAATGAATGACCGCTCGAGGGGATGTATGCCGGCCACCGGGCCCTGTTTGACTGTCCAGGCTCAGCTTACCTGACCCTGGTTACCAGGGAATGCCACTCTGGGCCCCCCTTTTCTTTCATCCCCCTCCCTCACTGTGACCTCAACACCTGCCCCATTATGACCCAGTCTGGCTCCCAGTTAAAACTGGAGGGCAGGGGGCCCAGGCAGTCCTGGGACCAACGGCCATGGGTGAGCGACACTACTACCGAGCCGAGCCGTTCACTGGCCCCATCCCCAGGAAATGCCAGGAGCAAGGATACTCAATTCTTCTGATCCCGGTCAGCTTCATCTTGCTCAACGTGGGGATCAACGTGGTGACTATGGTCAGGGCAGGATCTGTGCAGCGCGGTTGGGGGAGCCCTGGGGTCTTGAAGGGGCTGAGGTGGGAGGGCTGCTGGGGTGTGACCGGACAAGGGTTGGATTTCAGGGCTCACCCTGCTCCCGGCCTCGCCCCTCCCCTTCTTCCCTCAACTCTGGAGGCATCTGAAGAGATTCTTGCGGGCACTTTTCAATCGTATTTTCCACAAAGGTGAGTGGGCGCCGGCGTGGGTTCAGGGGATGTGGGCCTGTCCCCTTTCTTCTATCCCTGCCTTGATTCTCAGCCCCTCAGGAACCCAGGCCCTGACCCATCTCGCCTTTCCCCACAGACAAGCAAGCCAGCTGTGTAGGCAGCCATCGCATGTGCATGCGCTGCTCCGTGGATCCCAAGAACCTGTGCTCAAGAGTTTCTTCCCGCTTCTGCCATCGCCCAAGCTTCCTGCTCGGGCAGGCAAACCACCTTGACTCCTGCCTGCAGCGGGGCTCGGCGGGGGCGGAGCCGGCGGCCCCCCCGCCGCGGGCGAGTAAAGGAGAAGGCGGGTGGAGCGGGAGGCAAAAAGCCTACAGCACCCGGTATTCCCAGGCGGTCTCCCATCCAAGTACTAACCAGGCCCGACCCTGCTTAGCTTCCGAGATCAGACGAGATCGGGCGCGTTCAGGGTGGTATGGCCGTAGACGGGGGCGGGGGCCGCGGGCTGCCTCTTGAGGCCCAGTTTCGCAGGCGCTGGCGCCTTAACGCCAGCCTGGCGGCCTGCCCGCTCCGGCAGGGCCCCCTCGCCCGCCCAGGCAGGGGCAACGGAGGTCTCGGGTATCGGGCGGCGGCGGAGGGTTTGGCGACCACCTCCCAGCCCAGGGCGGCCGTGACCCAGCAAAGCCTTCGGCGCTTGGCGCCCCGCCCAAGATCCCGCACGTCGCTCACAGGGACGTGGCCCCGGAGGCTTCAGGGCCCGGGGCCCGCGGTCCCTTGGGCATCGGCCCTGCCCGCCCACGCGGCGCTAGGCGCAGCCCGACCACAGCCCGGGCCGGCCCTCCTGCCCGACAGCAGCTGGCCCGAAGCCACTGGGAGCCACCATTGAGTCGCCACGGCCCCTCAGCCCCGGCAAGGCCACCCCTGCCCCACACCCCCCGCCGAGCTCAGGACCCCGCCCCTGGTGGCCGGCAGGCCCGGGGAAGCGGCCCCTGCCCTCCATCCCGCTCCCGCACCCAGCCGCGGTGACACGCCAGAGGGGCGGGGTGGTGGTGGGGGGGCTTTTGTCGGAGGGAGCTGTGGAGGGACACACCGGCACACAGGTGGCGGCGCCGGGGCTGGGCGCCGGTGGGGGCGGCCAGGTGCAGGTCGAGGGGCTCACGGGCCAAAAGGACGGCAACTGGGCCCGCGGCGGAGTCTGGGTCTGGAGGGCTCTGAGCCTCCATCCGCTCTGGTGCCTCCGGGCTACTGGCCCGAAGCCTGGTAGCGCAACACCCCACCGGCCCACAGACGTAGCCTCCCCAGCTGTGCTCACAGCGAGTCCAACTGCAGCCTGCACCCCTCCACGGGACACTTGGATTACTCCCGCGATCCCCACGAGGTGCGGCACCCGGCGGCCGAATGGGCTGAGATCCCGCCCTTGCGGCGCCCTGTGGCCACCTCCGCCTCCCTCACGGTACTGGCCGAGGCCTCGGACCAGCGGGCCCCGGCTCCCAGCTCAGCGCTGCTCCTCCGCCCCTCTCACCTCCTGCCCGACGTCCAGGCTACCGAGCACCCTCCACCCCCGCCCACCTTCATGCCACTCAGCCGGAACCCGGGAGGCAATGCCAACTACCAGGTGTATGACAGTCTGGTGCTGAAGCGGCAACCGCAGGAGGGCCAAGCGCGGGCCAACTCGCTGCTACCTTCCACCTCGGCCTCCAGGCCCTCTCTGCACGGGAGCCAGACTGGGAAAATGAACTTACCAGCAGCAATTGGGGGCAGGGGCAGGGGCAGGGGGCGGCAGGGCATGGAGAGAGGAATAAAGAGCGCCAGAGTCCAGGAAACATTGGTGGTCTGTGGCTTGGAAGCGCCACTCCTTCTGCCAGCCTGGGTCCCTGCGCTTGGCTTCCTGCAATAAGAAGCCAGTGTCCCCTTCTTGGCCTGAGGTTCCCTTTGGTTTAGTGGCCACAGTTCTGCCAGCAGGCCCCTCCTGGTCCTATACCATGCACTAAGTACATCTGCAGCTGCAGACTCCAAACCCCTGGTCTCTGGGCACCTCCTCTGTGTCTCAGCTGTCCCTGTCCACAGAGAGCCTCATACAAGAAGTTGCTTCCAAACTGGGAGGTTCCACATCTGGGCAGGTCCAGCTCCAGGCCCAGTGAAGGGCATGAAGAAGGCTGAGGCTCTGGACTCCAGCCAGGCCTTCAGCAGGCCTCTGAGGCCAAGGTCTTCCTAGTCTCAAGAGGGGCCAAGAGACGCAATGTGTCATTTGAACAAGTGAGTCAGCGGGCGGTGAGCGAATGAATGACCGCTCGAGGGGATGTATGCCGGCCACCGGGCCCTGTTTGACTGTCCAGGCTCAGCTTACCTGACCCTGGTTACCAGGGAATGCCACTCTGGGCCCCCCTTTTCTTTCATCCCCCTCCCTCACTGTGACCTCAACACCTGCCCCATTATGACCCAGTCTGGCTCCCAGTTAAAACTGGAGGGCAGGGGGCCCAGGCAGTCCTGGGACCAACGGCCATGGGTGAGCGACACTACTACCGAGCCGAGCCGTTCACTGGCCCCATCCCCAGGAAATGCCAGGAGCAAGGATACTCAATTCTTCTGATCCCGGTCAGCTTCATCTTGCTCAACGTGGGGATCAACGTGGTGACTATGGTCAGGGCAGGATCTGTGCAGCGCGGTTGGGGGAGCCCTGGGGTCTTGAAGGGGCTGAGGTGGGAGGGCTGCTGGGGTGTGACCGGACAAGGGTTGGATTTCAGGGCTCACCCTGCTCCCGGCCTCGCCCCTCCCCTTCTTCCCTCAACTCTGGAGGCATCTGAAGAGATTCTTGCGGGCACTTTTCAATCGTATTTTCCACAAAGGTGAGTGGGCGCCGGCGTGGGTTCAGGGGATGTGGGCCTGTCCCCTTTCTTCTATCCCTGCCTTGATTCTCAGCCCCTCAGGAACCCAGGCCCTGACCCATCTCGCCTTTCCCCACAGACAAGCAAGCCAGCTGTGTAGGCAGCCATCGCATGTGCATGCGCTGCTCCGTGGATCCCAAGAACCTGTGCTCAAGAGTTTCTTCCCGCTTCTGCCATCGCCCAAGCTTCCTGCTCGGGCAGGCAAACCACCTTGACTCCTGCCTGCAGCGGGGCTCGGCGGGGGCGGAGCCGGCGGCCCCCACGCCGCGGGCGAGTAAAGGAGAAGGCGGGCGGAGCGGGAGGCAAAAAGCCTACAGCACCCGGTATTCCCAGGCGGTCTCCCATCCAAGTACTAACCAGGCCCGACCCTGCTTAGCTTCCGAGATCAGACGAGATCGGGCGCGTTCAGGGTGGTATGGCCGTAGACGGGGGCGGGGGCCGCGGGCGGCCTCTAGAGGCCCAGTTTCGCTGGCGCTGGCGCCCTAACGCCAGCCTGGCGGCCCGCCCGCCCCGGCAGGGGGAACGGAGGTCTCGGGTATCGGGCGGCGGCGGAGGGTTTGGCGACCACCTCCCAGCCCAGGGCGGCCGTGACCCAGCAAAGCCTTCGGCGCTTGGCGCCCCGCCCAAGATCCCGCACGTCGCTCACAGGGACGTGGCCCCGGAGGCTTCAGGGCCCGGGGCCCGCGGTCCCTTGGGCATCGGCCCTGCCCGCCCACGCGGCGCTAGGCGCAGCCCGACCACAGCCCGGGCCGGCCCTCCTGCCCGACAGCAGCTGGCCCGAAGCCACTGGGAGCCACCATTGAGTCGCCACGGCCCCTCAGCCCCGGCAAGGCCACCCCTGCCCCACACCCCCCGCCGAGCTCAGGACCCCGCCCCTGGTGGCCGGCAGGCCCGGGGAAGCGGCCCCTGCCCTCCATCCCGCTCCCGCACCCGGCCGCGGTGACACGCCAGAGGGGCGGGGTGGTGGTGGGGGGGCTTTTGTCGGAGGGAGCTGTGGAGGGACACACCGGCACACAGGTGTCGGCGCCGGGGCTGGGCGCCGGTGGGGGCGGCCAGGTGCAGGTCGAGGGGCTCACGGGCCAAAAAGACGGCAACTGGGCCCGCGGCGGAGTCTGGGTCTGTAGGGCTCTGAGCCTCCATCCGCTCTGGTGCCTCCGGGCTACCGGCCCGAAGCCTGGTAGCGCAACACCCCACCGGCCCACAGACGTAGCCTCCCCAGCTGTGCTCACAGCGAGTCCAACCGCAGCCTGCACCCCTCCACGGGACACTTGGATTACTCCCGCGATCCCCACGAGGTGCGGCACCCGGCGGCCGAATGGGCTGAGATCCCGCCCTTGCGGCGCCCTGTGGCCACCTCCGCCTCCCTCACGGTACTGGCCGAGGCCTCGGACCAGCGGGCCCCGGCTCCCAGCTCAGCGCTGCTCCTCCGCCCCTCTCACCTCCTGCCCAACGTCCAGGCTACCGAGCACCCTCCACCCCCGCCCACCTTCATGCCACTCAGCCGGAACCCGGGAGGCAATGCCAACTACCAGGTGTATGACAGTCTGGTGCTGAAGCGGCAACCGCAGGAGGGCCAAGCACGGGCCAACTCGCTGCTACCTTCCACCTCGGCCTCCAGGCCCTCTCTGCACGGGAGCCAGACTGGGAAAATGAACTTACCAGCAGCAAATGGGGGCAGGGGCAGGGGCAGGGGGCGGCAGGGCATGGAGAGAGGAATAAAGAGCGCCAGAGTCCAGGAAACATTGGTGGTCTGTGGCTTGGAAGCGCCACTCCTTCTGCCAGCCTGGGTCCCTGCGCTTGGCTTCCTGCAATAAGAAGCCAGTGTCCCCTTCTTGGCCTGAGGTTCCCTTTGGTTTAGTGGCCACAGTTCTGCCAGCAGGCCCCTCCTGGTCCTATACCATGCACTAAGTACATCTGCAGCTGCAGACTCCAAACCCCTGGTCTCTGGGCACCTCCTCTGTGTCTCAGCTGTCCCTGTCCACAGAGAGCCTCATACAAGAAGTTGCTTCCAAACTGGGAGGTTCCACATCTGGGCAGGTCCAGCTCCAGGCCCAGTGAAGGGCATGAAGAAGGCTGAGGCTCTGGACTCCAGCCAGGCCTTCAGCAGGCCTCTGAGGCCAAGGTCTTCCTAGTCTCAAGAGGGGCCAAGAGACGCAATGTGTCATTTGAACAAGTGAGTCAGCGGGCGGTGAGCGAATGAATGACCGCTCGAGGGGATGTATGCCGGCCACCGGGCCCTGTTTGACTGTCCAGGCTCAGCTTACCTGACCCTGGTTACCAGGGAATGCCACTCTGGGCCCCCCTTTTCTTTCATCCCCCTCCCTCACTGTGACCTCAACACCTGCCCCATTATGACCCAGTCTGGCTCCCAGTTAAAACTGGAGGGCAGGGGGCCCAGGCAGTCCTGGGACCAACGGCCATGGGTGAGCGACACTACTACCGAGCCGAGCCGTTCACTGGCCCCATCCCCAGGAAATGCCAGGAGCAAGGATACTCAATTCTTCTGATCCCGGTCAGCTTCATCTTGCTCAACGTGGGGATCAACGTGGTGACTATGGTCAGGGCAGGATCTGTGCAGCGCGGTTGGGGGAGCCCTGGGGTCTTGAAGGGGCTGAGGTGGGAGGGCTGCTGGGGTGTGACCGGACAAGGGTTGGATTTCAGGGCTCACCCTGCTCCCGGCCTCGCCCCTCCCCTTCTTCCCTCAACTCTGGAGGCATCTGAAGAGATTCTTGCGGGCACTTTTCAATCGTATTTTCCACAAAGGTGAGTGGGCGCCGGCGTGGGTTCAGGGGATGTGGGCCTGTCCCCTTTCTTCTATCCCTGCCTTGATTCTCAGCCCCTCAGGAACCCAGGCCCTGACCCATCTCGCCTTTCCCCACAGACAAGCAAGCCAGCTGTGTAGGCAGCCATCGCATGTGCATGCGCTGCTCCGTGGATCCCAAGAACCTGTGCTCAAGAGTTTCTTCCCGCTTCTGCCATCGCCCAAGCTTCCTGCTCGGGCAGGCAAACCACCTTGACTCCTGCCTGCAGCGGGGCTCGGCGGGGGCGGAGCCGGCGGCCCCCCCGCCGCGGGCGAGTAAAGGAGAAGGCGGGTGGAGCGGGAGGCAAAAAGCCTACAGCACCCGGTATTCCCAGGCGGTCTCCCATCCAAGTACTAACCAGGCCCGACCCTGCTTAGCTTCCGAGATCAGAGGAGATCGGGCGCGTTCAGGGTGGTATGGCCGTAGACGGGGGCGGGGGCCGCGGGCGGCCTCTAGAGGCCCAGTTTCGCTGGCGCTGGCGCCCTAACGCCAGCCTGGCGGCCCGCCCGCCCCGGCAGGGGGAACGGAGGTCTCGGGTATCGGGCGGCGGCGGAGGGTTTGGCGACCACCTCCCAGCCCAGGGCGGCCGTGACCCAGCAAAGCCTTCGGCGCTTGGCGCCCCGCCCAAGATCCCGCACGTCGCTCACAGGGACGTGGCCCCGGAGGCTTCAGGGCCCGGGGCCCGCGGTCCCTTGGGCATCGGCCCTGCCCGCCCACGCGGCGCTAGGCGCAGCCCGACCACAGCCCGGGCCGGCCCTCCTGCCCGACAGCAGCTGGCCCGAAGCCACTGGGAGCCACCATTGAGTCGCCACGGCCCCTCAGCCCCGGCAAGGCCACCCCTGCCCCACACACCCCGCCGAGCTCAGGACCCCGCCCCTGGTGGCCGGCAGGCCCGGGGAAGCGGCCCCTGCCCTCCATCCCGCTCCCGCACCCGGCCGCGGTGACACGCCAGAGGGGCGGGGTGGTGGTGGGGGGGCTTTTGTCGGAGGGAGCTGTGGAGGGACACACCGGCACACAGGTGTCGGCGCCGGGGCTGGGCGCCGGTGGGGGCGGCCAGGTGCAGGTCGAGGGGCTCACGGGCCAAAAAGACGGCAACTGGGCCCGCGGCGGAGTCTGGGTCTGTAGGGCTCTGAGCCTCCATCCGCTCTGGTGCCTCCGGGCTACCGGCCCGAAGCCTGGTAGCGCAACACCCCACCGGCCCACAGACGTAGCCTCCCCAGCTGTGCTCACAGCGAGTCCAACCGCAGCCTGCACCCCTCCACGGGACACTTGGATTACTCCCGCGATCCCCACGAGGTGCGGCACCCGGCGGCCGAATGGGCTGAGATCCCGCCCTTGCGGCGCCCTGTGGCCACCTCCGCCTCCCTCACGGTACTGGCCGAGGCCTCGGACCAGCGGGCCCCGGCTCCCAGCTCAGCGCTGCTCCTCCGCCCCTCTCACCTCCTGCCCAACGTCCAGGCTACCGAGCACCCTCCACCCCCGCCCACCTTCATGCCACTCAGCCGGAACCCGGGAGGCAATGCCAACTACCAGGTGTATGACAGTCTGGTGCTGAAGCGGCAACCGCAGGAGGGCCAAGCACGGGCCAACTCGCTGCTACCTTCCACCTCGGCCTCCAGGCCCTCTCTGCACGGGAGCCAGACTGGGAAAATGAACTTACCAGCAGCAAATGGGGGCAGGGGCAGGGGCAGGGGGCGGCAGGGCATGGAGAGAGGAATAAAGAGCGCCAGAGTCCAGGAAACATTGGTGGTCTGTGGCTTGGAAGCGCCACTCCTTCTGCCAGCCTGGGTCCCTGCGCTTGGCTTCCTGCAATAAGAAGCCAGTGTCCCCTTCTTGGCCTGAGGTTCCCTTTGGTTTAGTGGCCACAGTTCTGCCAGCAGGCCCCTCCTGGTCCTATACCATGCACTAAGTACATCTGCAGCTGCAGACTCCAAACCCCTGGTCTCTGGGCACCTCCTCTGTGTCTCAGCTGTCCCTGTCCACAGAGAGCCTCATACAAGAAGTTGCTTCCAAACTGGGAGGTTCCACATCTGGGCAGGTCCAGCTCCAGGCCCAGTGAAGGGCATGAAGAAGGCTGAGGCTCTGGACTCCAGCCAGGCCTTCAGCAGGCCTCTGAGGCCAAGGTCTTCCTAGTCTCAAGAGGGGCCAAGAGACGCAATGTGTCATTTGAACAAGTGAGTCAGCGGGCGGTGAGCGAATGAATGACCGCTCGAGGGGATGTATGCCGGCCACCGGGCCCTGTTTGACTGTCCAGGCTCAGCTTACCTGACCCTGGTTACCAGGGAATGCCACTCTGGGCCCCCCTTTTCTTTCATCCCCCTCCCTCACTGTGACCTCAACACCTGCCCCATTATGACCCAGTCTGGCTCCCAGTTAAAACTGGAGGGCAGGGGGCCCAGGCAGTCCTGGGACCAACGGCCATGGGTGAGCGACACTACTACCGAGCCGAGCCGTTCACTGGCCCCATCCCCAGGAAATGCCAGGAGCAAGGATACTCAATTCTTCTGATCCCGGTCAGCTTCATCTTGCTCAACGTGGGGATCAACGTGGTGACTATGGTCAGGGCAGGATCTGTGCAGCGCGGTTGGGGGAGCCCTGGGGTCTTGAAGGGGCTGAGGTGGGAGGGCTGCTGGGGTGTGACCGGACAAGGGTTGGATTTCAGGGCTCACCCTGCTCCCGGCCTCGCCCCTCCCCTTCTTCCCTCAACTCTGGAGGCATCTGAAGAGATTCTTGCGGGCACTTTTCAATCGTATTTTCCACAAAGGTGAGTGGGCGCCGGCGTGGGTTCAGGGGATGTGGGCCTGTCCCCTTTCTTCTATCCCTGCCTTGATTCTCAGCCCCTCAGGAACCCAGGCCCTGACCCATCTCGCCTTTCCCCACAGACAAGCAAGCCAGCTGTGTAGGCAGCCATCGCATGTGCATGCGCTGCTCCGTGGATCCCAAGAACCTGTGCTCAAGAGTTTCTTCCCGCTTCTGCCATCGCCCAAGCTTCCTGCTCGGGCAGGCAAACCACCTTGACTCCTGCCTGCAGCGGGGCTCGGCGGGGGCGGAGCCGGCGGCCCCCCCGCCGCGGGCGAGTAAAGGAGAAGGCGGGTGGAGCGGGAGGCAAAAAGCCTACAGCACCCGGTATTCCCAGGCGGTCTCCCATCCAAGTACTAACCAGGCCCGACCCTGCTTAGCTTCCGAGATCAGACGAGATCGGGCGCGTTCAGGGTGGTATGGCCGTAGACGGGGGCGGGGGCCGCGGGCGGCCTCTAGAGGCCCAGTTTCGCTGGCGCTGGCGCCCTAACGCCAGCCTGGCGGCCCGCCCGCCCCGGCAGGGGGAACGGAGGTCTCGGGTATCGGGCGGCGGCGGAGGGTTTGGCGACCACCTCCCAGCCCAGGGCGGCCGTGACCCAGCAAAGCCTTCGGCGCTTGGCGCCCCGCCCAAGATCCCGCACGTCGCTCACAGGGACGTGGCCCCGGAGGCTTCAGGGCCCGGGGCCCGCGGTCCCTTGGGCATCGGCCCTGACCGCCCACGCGGCGCTAGGCGCAGCCCGGCCACAGCCCGGGCCGGCCCTCCTGCCCGACAGCAGCTGGCCCGAAGCCACTGGGAGCCACCATTGAGTCGCCACGGCCCCTCAGCCCCGGCAAGGCCACCCCTGCCCCACACCCCCCGCCGAGCTCAGGACCCCGCCCCTGGTGGCCGGCAGGCCCGGGGAAGCGGCCCCTGCCCTCCATCCCGCTCCCGCACCCGGCCGCGGTGACACGCCAGAGGGGCGGGGTGGTGGTGGGGGGCCTTTTGTCGGAGGGAGCTGTGGAGGGACACACCGGCACACAGGTGTCGGCGCCGGGGCTGGGCGCCGGTGGGGGCGGCCAGGTGCAGGTCGAGGGGCTCGCGGGCCGAAAGGATGGCAACTGGGCCCGCGGCGGAGTCTGGGTCCGGGCCAGCCGCCCCGGGAGCGTCTGGGGTGCGGCTGCCTTCCAGGGCCGCCTTCTGGCCGCCTGGCCGGCCGGGCCGGCGTGGAGCGCCCCCGCCGGCGCGCGCCGTGGTGGGAGGGGCCTGAGGAGGTGGGGCCTGCAGCGGGGCCCGGCGGGGGCGGAGCCGGCGGCCCCCGCCGCGGGCGAGTAAAGGAGAAGGCGGGCGGAGCGGGAGGCAAAAAGCCTACAGCACCCGGTATTCCCAGGCGGTCTCCCATCCAAGTACTAACCAGGCCCGACCCTGCTTAGCTTCCGAGATCAGACGAGATCGGGCGCGTTCAGGGTGGTATGGCCGTAGACGGGGGCGGGGTCCGCTGGCTGCCTCTTGAGGCCCAGTTTCGCTGGCGCTGGCGCCCTAACGCCAGCCTGGCGGCCCGCCCGCCCCGGCAGGGGGAACGGAGGTCTCGGGTATCGGGCGGCGGCGGAGGGTTTGGCGACCACCTCCCAGCCCAGGGCGGCCGTGACCCAGCAAAGCCTTCGGCGCTTGGCGCCCCGCCCAAGATCCCGCACGTCGCTCACAGGGACGTGGCCCCGGAGGCTTCAGGGCCCGGGGCCCGCGGTCCCTTGGGCATCGGCCCTGCCCGCCCACGCGGCGCTAGGCGCAGCCCGACCACAGCCCGGGCTGGCCCTCCTGCCCGACAGCAGCTGGCCCGAAGCCACTGGGAGCCACCATTGAGTCGCCACGGCCCCTCAGCCCCGGCAAGGCCACCCCTGCCCCACACACCCCGCCGAGCTCAGGACCCCGCCCCTGGTGGCCGGCAGGCCCGGGGAAGCGGCCCCTGCCCTCCATCCCGCTCCCGCACCCGGCCGCGGTGACACGCCAGAGGGGCGGGGTGGTGGTGGGGGGGCTTTTGTCGGAGGGAGCTGTGGAGGGACACACCGGCACACAGGTGTCGGCGCCGGGGCTGGGCGCCGGTGGGGGCGGCCAGGTGCAGGTCGAGGGGCTCACGGGCCAAAAAGACGGCAACTGGGCCCGCGGCGGAGTCTGGGTCTGTAGGGCTCTGAGCCTCCATCCGCTCTGGTGCCTCCGGGCTACCGGCCCGAAGCCTGGTAGCGCAACACCCCACCGGCCCACAGACGTAGCCTCCCCAGCTGTGCTCACAGCGAGTCCAACCGCAGCCTGCACCCCTCCACGGGACACTTGGATTACTCCCGCGATCCCCACGAGGTGCGGCACCCGGCGGCCGAATGGGCTGAGATCCCGCCCTTGCGGCGCCCTGTGGCCACCTCCGCCTCCCTCACGGTACTGGCCGAGGCCTCGGACCAGCGGGCCCCGGCTCCCAGCTCAGCGCTGCTCCTCCGCCCCTCTCACCTCCTGCCCAACGTCCAGGCTACCGAGCACCCTCCACCCCCGCCCACCTTCATGCCACTCAGCCGGAACCCGGGAGGCAATGCCAACTACCAGGTGTATGACAGTCTGGTGCTGAAGCGGCAACCGCAGGAGGGCCAAGCACGGGCCAACTCGCTGCTACCTTCCACCTCGGCCTCCAGGCCCTCTCTGCACGGGAGCCAGACTGGGAAAATGAACTTACCAGCAGCAAATGGGGGCAGGGGCAGGGGCAGGGGGCGGCAGGGCATGGAGAGAGGAATAAAGAGCGCCAGAGTCCAGGAAACATTGGTGGTCTGTGGCTTGGAAGCGCCACTCCTTCTGCCAGCCTGGGTCCCTGCGCTTGGCTTCCTGCAATAAGAAGCCAGTGTCCCCTTCTTGGCCTGAGGTTCCCTTTGGTTTAGTGGCCACAGTTCTGCCAGCAGGCCCCTCCTGGTCCTATACCATGCACTAAGTACATCTGCAGCTGCAGACTCCAAACCCCTGGTCTCTGGGCACCTCCTCTGTGTCTCAGCTGTCCCTGTCCACAGAGAGCCTCATACAAGAAGTTGCTTCCAAACTGGGAGGTTCCACATCTGGGCAGGTCCAGCTCCAGGCCCAGTGAAGGGCATGAAGAAGGCTGAGGCTCTGGACTCCAGCCAGGCCTTCAGCAGGCCTCTGAGGCCAAGGTCTTCCTAGTCTCAAGAGGGGCCAAGAGACGCAATGTGTCATTTGAACAAGTGAGTCAGCGGGCGGTGAGCGAATGAATGACCGCTCGAGGGGATGTATGCCGGCCACCGGGCCCTGTTTGACTGTCCAGGCTCAGCTTACCTGACCCTGGTTACCAGGGAATGCCACTCTGGGCCCCCCTTTTCTTTCATCCCCCTCCCTCACTGTGACCTCAACACCTGCCCCATTATGACCCAGTCTGGCTCCCAGTTAAAACTGGAGGGCAGGGGGCCCAGGCAGTCCTGGGACCAACGGCCATGGGTGAGCGACACTACTACCGAGCCGAGCCGTTCACTGGCCCCATCCCCAGGAAATGCCAGGAGCAAGGATACTCAATTCTTCTGATCCCGGTCAGCTTCATCTTGCTCAACGTGGGGATCAACGTGGTGACTATGGTCAGGGCAGGATCTGTGCAGCGCGGTTGGGGGAGCCCTGGGGTCTTGAAGGGGCTGAGGTGGGAGGGCTGCTGGGGTGTGACCGGACAAGGGTTGGATTTCAGGGCTCACCCTGCTCCCGGCCTCGCCCCTCCCCTTCTTCCCTCAACTCTGGAGGCATCTGAAGAGATTCTTGCGGGCACTTTTCAATCGTATTTTCCACAAAGGTGAGTGGGCGCCGGCGTGGGTTCAGGGGATGTGGGCCTGTCCCCTTTCTTCTATCCCTGCCTTGATTCTCAGCCCCTCAGGAACCCAGGCCCTGACCCATCTCGCCTTTCCCCACAGACAAGCAAGCCAGCTGTGTAGGCAGCCATCGCATGTGCATGCGCTGCTCCGTGGATCCCAAGAACCTGTGCTCAAGAGTTTCTTCCCGCTTCTGCCATCGCCCAAGCTTCCTGCTCGGGCAGGCAAACCACCTTGACTCCTGCCTGCAGCGGGGCTCGGCGGGGGCGGAGCCGGCGGCCCCCACGCCGCGGGCGAGTAAAGGAGAAGGCGGGCGGAGCGGGAGGCAAAAAGCCTACAGCACCCGGTATTCCCAGGCGGTCTCCCATCCAAGTACTAACCAGGCCCGACCCTGCTTAGCTTCCGAGATCAGACGAGATCGGGCGCGTTCAGGGTGGTATGGCCGTAGACGGGGGCGGGGGCCGCGGGCGGCCTCTAGAGGCCCAGTTTCGCTGGCGCTGGCGCCCTAACGCCAGCCTGGCGGCCCGCCCGCCCCGGCAGGGGGAACGGAGGTCTCGGGTATCGGGCGGCGGCGGAGGGTTTGGCGACCACCTCCCAGCCCAGGGCGGCCGTGACCCAGCAAACCCTTCGGCGCTTGGCGCCCCGCCCAAGATCCCGCACGTCGCTCACAGGGACGTGGCCCCGGAGGCTTCAGGGCCCGGGGCCCGCGGTCCCTTGGGCATCGGCCCTGCCCGCCCACGCGGCGCTAGGCGCAGCCCGACCACAGCCCGGGCCGGCCCTCCTGCCCGACAGCAGCTGGCCCGAAGCCACTGGGAGCCACCATTGAGTCGCCACGGCCCCTCAGCCCCGGCAAGGCCACCCCTGCCCCACACCCCCCGCCGAGCTCAGGACCCCGCCCCTGGTGGCCGGCAGGCCCGGGGAAGCGGCCCCTGCCCTCCATCCCGCTCCCGCACCCGGCCGCGCTGACACGCCAGAGGGGCGGGGTGGTGGTGGGGGGGCTTTTGTCGGAGGGAGCTGTGGAGGGACACACCGGCACACAGGTGTCGGCGCCGGGGCTGGGCGCCGGTGGGGGCGGCCAGGTGCAGGTCGAGGGGCTCGCGGGCCGAAAGGACGGCAACTGGGCCCGCGGCGGAGTCTGGGTCCGGGCCAGCCGCCCCGGGAGCGTCTGGGGTGCGGCTGCCTTCCAGGGCCGCCTTCTGGCCGCCTGGCCGGCCGGGCCGGCGGGGACCGCCCCCGCCGGCGCGCGCCGTGGTGGGAGGGGCCTGAGGAGTTGGGGCCTGCAGCGAAGCCCGGCGGGGGCGGAGCCGGCGGCCCCCGCCGCGGGCGAGTAAAGGAGAAGGCGGGCGGAGCGGGAGGCAAAAAGCCTACAGCACCCGGTATTCCCAGGCGGTCTCCCATCCAAGTACTAACCAGGCCCGACCCTGCTTAGCTTCCGAGATCAGACGAGATCGGGCGCGTTCAGGGTGGTATGGCCGTAGACGGGGGCGGGGTCCGCTGGCTGCCTCTTGAGGCCCAGTTTCGCAGGCGCTGGTGCCTTAACGCCAGCCTGGCGGCCCGCCCGCCCCGGCACGGCCCCCTGGCCCGCCCAGGCAGGGGGAACGGAGGTCTCGGGTATCGGGCGGCGGCGGAGGGTTTGGCGACCACCTCCCAGCCCAGGGCGGCCGTGACCCAGCAAACCCTTCGGCGCTTGGCGCCCCGCCCAAGATCCCGCACGTCGCTCACAGGGACGTGGCCCCGGAGGCTTCAGGGCCCGGGGCCCGCGGTCCCTTGGGCATCGGCCCTGCCCGCCCACGCGGCGCTAGGCGCAGCCCGGCCACAGCCCGGGCCGGCCCTCCTGCCCGACAGCAGCTGGCCCGAAGCCACTGGGAGCCACCATTGAGTCGCCACGGCCCCTCAGCCCCGGCAAGGCCACCCCTGCCCCACACCCCCCGCCGAGCTCAGGACCCCGCCCCTGGTGGCCGGCAGGCCCGGGGAAGCGGCCCCTGCCCTCCATCCCGCTCCCGCACCCGGCCGCGCTGACACGCCAGAGGGGCGGGGTGGTGGTGGGGGGGCTTTTGTCGGAGGGAGCTGTGGAGGGACACACCGGCACACAGGTGTCGGCGCCGGGGCTGGGCGCCGGTGGGGGCGGCCAGGTGCAGGTCGAGGGGCTCGCGGGCCGAAAGGACGGCAACTGGGCCCGCGGCGGAGTCTGGGTCCGGGCCAGCCGCCCCGGGAGCGTCTGGGGTGCGGCTGCCTTCCAGGGCCGCCTTCTGGCCGCCTGGCCGGCCGGGCCGGCGGGGACCGCCCCCGCCGGCGCGCGCCGTGGTGGGAGGGGCCTGAGGAGGTGGGGCCTGCAGCGAAGCCCGGCGGGGGCGGAGCCGGCGGCCCCCGCCGCGGGCGAGTAAAGGAGAAGGCGGGCGGAGTGGGAGGCAAAAAGCCTACAGCACCCGGTATTCCCAGGCGGTCTCCCATCCAAGTACTAACCAGGCCCGACCCTGCTTAGCTTCCGAGATCAGACGAGATCGGGCGCGTTCAGGGTGGTATGGCCGTAGACGGGGGCGGGGTCCGCTGGCTGCCTCTTGAGGCCCAGTTTCGCAGGCGCTGGTGCCTTAACGCCAGCCTGGCGGCCCGCCCGCCCCGGCACGGCCCCCTGGCCCGCCCAGGCAGGGGGAACGGAGGTCTCGGGTATCGGGCGGCGGCGGAGGGTTTGGCGACCACCTCCCAGCCCAGGGCGGCCGTGACCCAGCAAACCCTTCGGCGCTTGGCGCCCCGCCCAAGATCCCGCACGTCGCTCACAGGGACGTGGCCCCGGAGGCTTCAGGGCCCGGGGCCCGCGGTCCCTTGGGCATCGGCCCTGCCCGCCCACGCGGCGCTAGGCGCAGCCCGGCCACAGCCCGGGCCGGCCCTCCTGCCCGACAGCAGCTGGCCCGAAGCCACTGGGAGCCACCATTGAGTCGCCACGGCCCCTCAGCCCCGGCAAGGCCACCCCTGCCCCACACCCCCCGCCGAGCTCAGGACCCCGCCCCTGGTGGCCGGCAGGCCCGGGGAAGCGGCCCCTGCCCTCCATCCCGCTCCCGCACCCGGCCGCGGTGACACGCCAGAGGGGCGGGGTGGTGGTGGGGGGGCTTTTGTCGGAGGGAGCTGTGGAGGGACACACCGGCACACAGGTGTCGGCGCCGGGGCTGGGAGCCGGTGGGGGCGGCCAGGTGCAGGTCGAGGGGCTCGCGGGCCGAAAGGACGGCAACTGGGCCCGCGGCGGAGTCTGGGTCTGGAGGGCTCTGAGCCTCCATCCGCTCTGGTGCCTCCGGGCTACCGGCCCGAAGCCTGGTAGCGCAACACCCCACCGGCCCACAGACGTAGCCTCCCCAGCTGTGCTCACAGCGAGTCCAACCGCAGCCTGCACCCCTCCACGGGACACTTGGATTACTCCCGCGAGCCCCACGAGGTGCGGCACCCGGCGGCCGAATGGGCTGAGATCCTGCCCTTGCGGCGCCCTGTGGCCACCTCCGCCTCCCTCACGGTACTGGCCGAGGCCTCGGACCAGCGGGCCCCGGCTCCCAGCTCAGCGCTGCTCCTCCGCCCCTCTCACCTCCTGCCCGACGTCCAGGCTACCGAGCACCCTCCACCCCCGCCCACCTTCATGCCACTCAGCCGGAACCCGGGAGGCAATGCCAACTACCAGGTGTATGACAGTCTGGTGCTGAAGCGGCAACCGCAGGAGGGCCAAGCGCGGGCCAACTCGCTGCTACCTTCCACCTCGGCCTCCAGGCCCTCTCTGCACGGGAGCCAGACTGGGAAAATGAACTTACCAGCAGCAAATGGGGGCAGGGGCAGGGGGCGGCAGGGCATGGAGAGAGGAATAAAGAGCGCCAGAGTCCAGGAAACATTGGTGGTCTGTGGCTTGGAAGCGCCACTCCTTCTGCCAGCCTGGGTCCCTGCGCTTGGCTTCCTGCAATAAGAAGCCAGTGTCCCCTTCTTGGCCTGAGGTTCCCTTTGGTTTAGTGGCCACAGTTCTGCCAGCAGGCCCCTCCTGGTCCTATACCATGCACTAAGTACATCTGCAGCTGCAGACTCCAAACCCCTGGTCTCTGGGCACCTCCTCTGTGTCTCAGCTGTCCCTGTCCACAGAGAGCCTCATACAAGAAGTTGCTTCCAAACTGGGAGGTTCCACATCTGGGCAGGTCCAGCTCCAGGCCCAGTGAAGGGCATGAAGAAGGCTGAGGCTCTGGACTCCAGCCAGGCCTTCAGCAGGCCTCTGAGGCCAAGGTCTTCCTAGTCTCAAGAGGGGCCAAGAGACGCAATGTGTCATTTGAACAAGTGAGTCAGCGGGCGGTGAGCGAATGAATGACCGCTCGAGGGGATGTATGCCGGCCACCGGGCCCTGTTTGACTGTCCAGGCTCAGCTTACCTGACCCTGGTTACCAGGGAATGCCACTCTGGGCCCCCCTTTTCTTTCATCTCCCTCCCTCACTGTGACCTCAACACCTGCCCCATTATGACCCAGTCTGGCTCCCAGTTAAAACTGGAGGGCAGGGGGCCCAGGCAGTCCTGGGACCAACGGCCATGGGTGAGCGACACTACTACCGAGCCGAGCCGTTCACTGGCCCCATCCCCAGGAAATGCCAGGAGCAAGGATACTCAATTCTTCTGATCCCGGTCAGCTTCATCTTGCTCAACGTGGGGATCAACGTGGTGACTATGGTCAGGGCAGGATCTGTGCAGCGCGGTTGGGGGAGCCCTGGGGTCTTGAAGGGGCTGAGGTGGGAGGGCTGCTGGGGTGTGACCGGACAAGGGTTGGATTTCAGGGCTCACCCTGCTCCCGGCCTCGCCCCTCCCCTTCTTCCCTCAACTCTGGAGGCATCTGAAGAGATTCTTGCGGGCACTTTTCAATCGTATTTTCCACAAAGGTGAGTGGGCGCCGGCGTGGGTTCAGGGGATGTGGGCCTGTCCCCTTTCTTCTATCCCTGCCTTGATTCTCAGCCCCTCAGGAACCCAGGCCCTGACCCATCTCGCCTTTCCCCACAGACAAGCAAGCCAGCTGTGTAGGCAGCCATCGCATGTGCATGCGCTGCTCCGTGGATCCCAAGAACCTGTGCTCAAGAGTTTCTTCCCGCTTCTGCCATCGCCCAAGCTTCCTGCTCGGGCAGGCAAACCACCTTGACTCCTGCCTGCAGCGGGGCTCGGCGGGGGCGGAGCCGGCGGCCCCCCCCGCCGCGGGCGAGTAAAGGAGAAGGCGGGCGGAGCGGGAGGCAAAAAGCCTACAGCACCCGGTATTCCCAGGCGGTCTCCCATCCAAGTACTAACCAGGCCCGACCCTGCTTAGCTTCCGAGATCAGAGGAGATCGGGCGCGTTCAGGGTGGTATGGCCGTAGACGGGGGCGGGGGCCGCGGGCGGCCTCTAGAGGCCCAGGTTCGCTGGCGCTGGCGCCCTAACGCCAGCCTGGCGGCCCGCCCGCCCCGGCAGGGGGAACGGAGGTCTCGGGTATCGGGCGGCGGCGGAGGGTTTGGCGACCACCTCCCAGCCCAGGGCGGCCGTGACCCAGCAAACCCTTCGGCGCTTGGCGCCCCGCCCAAGATCCCGCACGTCGCTCACAGGGACGTGGCCCCGGAGGCTTCAGGGCCCGGGGCCCGCGGTCCCTTGGGCATCGGCCCTGCCCGCCCACGCGGCGCTAGGCGCAGCCCGGCCACAGCCCGGGCCGGCCCTCCTGCCCGACAGCAGCTGGCCCGAAGCCACTGGGAGCCACCATTGAGTCGCCACGGCCCCTCAGCCCCGGCAAGGCCACCCCTGCCCCACACCCCCCGCCGAGCTCAGGACCCCGCCCCTGGTGGCCGGCAGGCCCGGGGAAGCGGCCCCTGCCCTCCATCCCGCTCCCGCACCCGGCCGCGGTGACACGCCAGAGGGGCGGGGTGGTGGTGGGGGGCCTTTTGTCGGAGGGAGCTGTGGAGGGACACACCGGCACACAGGTGTCGGCGCCGGGGCTGGGCGCCGGTGGGGGCGGCCAGGTGCAGGTCGAGGGGCTCGCGGGCCGAAAGGACGGCAACTGGGCCCGCGGCGGAGTCTGGGTCCGGGCCAGCCGCCCCGGGAGCGTCTGGGGTGCGGCTGCCTTCCAGGGCCGCCTTCTGGCCGCCTGGCCGGCCGGGCCGGCGGGGACCGCCCCCGCCGGCGCGCGCCGTGGTGGGAGGGGCCTGAGGAGGTGGGGCCTGCAGCGGGGCCCGGCGGGGGCGGAGCCGGCGGCCCCCGCCGCGGGCGAGTAAAGGAGAAGGCGGGCGGAGCGGGAGGCAAAAAGCCTACAGCACCCGGTATTCCCAGGCGGTCTCCCATCCAAGTACTAACCAGGCCCGACCCTGCTTAGCTTCCGAGATCAGACGAGATCGGGCGCGTTCAGGGTGGTATGGCCGTAGACGGGGGCGGGGTCCGCTGGCTGCCTCTTGAGGCCCAGTTTCGCAGGCGCTGGTGCCTTAACGCCAGCCTGGCGGCCCGCCCGCCCCGGCACGGCCCCCTGGCCCGCCCAGGCAGGGGGAACGGAGGTCTCGGGTATCGGGCGGCGGCGGAGGGTTTGGCGACCACCTCCCAGCCCAGGGCGGCCGTGACCCAGCAAACCCTTCGGCGCTTGGCGCCCCGCCCAAGATCCCGCACGTCGCTCACAGGGACGTGGCCCCGGAGGCTTCAGGGCCCGGGGCCCGCGGTCCCTTGGGCATCGGCCCTGCCCGCCCACGCGGCGCTAGGCGCAGCCCGGCCACAGCCCGGGCCGGCCCTCCTGCCCGACAGCAGCTGGCCCGAAGCCACTGGGAGCCACCATTGAGTCGCCACGGCCCCTCAGCCCCGGCAAGGCCACCCCTGCCCCACACCCCCCGCCGAGCTCAGGACCCCGCCCCTGGTGGCCGGCAGGCCCGGGGAAGCGGCCCCTGCCCTCCATCCCGCTCCCGCACCCGGCCGCGGTGACACGCCAGAGGGGCGGGGTGGTGGTGGGGGGGCTTTTGTCGGAGGGAGCTGTGGAGGGACACACCGGCACACAGGTGTCGGCGCCGGGGCTGGGAGCCGGTGGGGGCGGCCAGGTGCAGGTCGAGGGGCTCGCGGGCCGAAAGGACGGCAACTGGGCCCGCGGCGGAGTCTGGGTCTGGAGGGCTCTGAGCCTCCATCCGCTCTGGTGCCTCCGGGCTACCGGCCCGAAGCCTGGTAGCGCAACACCCCACCGGCCCACAGACGTAGCCTCCCCAGCTGTGCTCACAGCGAGTCCAACCGCAGCCTGCACCCCTCCACGGGACACTTGGATTACTCCCGCGAGCCCCACGAGGTGCGGCACCCGGCGGCCGAATGGGCTGAGATCCTGCCCTTGCGGCGCCCTGTGGCCACCTCCGCCTCCCTCACGGTACTGGCCGAGGCCTCGGACCAGCGGGCCCCGGCTCCCAGCTCAGCGCTGCTCCTCCGCCCCTCTCACCTCCTGCCCGACGTCCAGGCTACCGAGCACCCTCCACCCCCGCCCACCTTCATGCCACTCAGCCGGAACCCGGGAGGCAATGCCAACTACCAGGTGTATGACAGTCTGGTGCTGAAGCGGCAACCGCAGGAGGGCCAAGCGCGGGCCAACTCGCTGCTACCTTCCACCTCGGCCTCCAGGCCCTCTCTGCACGGGAGCCAGACTGGGAAAATGAACTTACCAGCAGCAAATGGGGGCAGGGGCAGGGGGCGGCAGGGCATGGAGAGAGGAATAAAGAGCGCCAGAGTCCAGGAAACATTGGTGGTCTGTGGCTTGGAAGCGCCACTCCTTCTGCCAGCCTGGGTCCCTGCGCTTGGCTTCCTGCAATAAGAAGCCAGTGTCCCCTTCTTGGCCTGAGGTTCCCTTTGGTTTAGTGGCCACAGTTCTGCCAGCAGGCCCCTCCTGGTCCTATACCATGCACTAAGTACATCTGCAGCTGCAGACTCCAAACCCCTGGTCTCTGGGCACCTCCTCTGTGTCTCAGCTGTCCCTGTCCACAGAGAGCCTCATACAAGAAGTTGCTTCCAAACTGGGAGGTTCCACATCTGGGCAGGTCCAGCTCCAGGCCCAGTGAAGGGCATGAAGAAGGCTGAGGCTCTGGACTCCAGCCAGGCCTTCAGCAGGCCTCTGAGGCCAAGGTCTTCCTAGTCTCAAGAGGGGCCAAGAGACGCAATGTGTCATTTGAACAAGTGAGTCAGCGGGCGGTGAGCGAATGAATGACCGCTCGAGGGGATGTATGCCGGCCACCGGGCCCTGTTTGACTGTCCAGGCTCAGCTTACCTGACCCTGGTTACCAGGGAATGCCACTCTGGGCCCCCCTTTTCTTTCATCTCCCTCCCTCACTGTGACCTCAACACCTGCCCCATTATGACCCAGTCTGGCTCCCAGTTAAAACTGGAGGGCAGGGGGCCCAGGCAGTCCTGGGACCAACGGCCATGGGTGAGCGACACTACTACCGAGCCGAGCCGTTCACTGGCCCCATCCCCAGGAAATGCCAGGAGCAAGGATACTCAATTCTTCTGATCCCGGTCAGCTTCATCTTGCTCAACGTGGGGATCAACGTGGTGACTATGGTCAGGGCAGGATCTGTGCAGCGCGGTTGGGGGAGCCCTGGGGTCTTGAAGGGGCTGAGGTGGGAGGGCTGCTGGGGTGTGACCGGACAAGGGTTGGATTTCAGGGCTCACCCTGCTCCCGGCCTCGCCCCTCCCCTTCTTCCCTCAACTCTGGAGGCATCTGAAGAGATTCTTGCGGGCACTTTTCAATCGTATTTTCCACAAAGGTGAGTGGGCGCCGGCGTGGGTTCAGGGGATGTGGGCCTGTCCCCTTTCTTCTATCCCTGCCTTGATTCTCAGCCCCTCAGGAACCCAGGCCCTGACCCATCTCGCCTTTCCCCACAGACAAGCAAGCCAGCTGTGTAGGCAGCCATCGCATGTGCATGCGCTGCTCCGTGGATCCCAAGAACCTGTGCTCAAGAGTTTCTTCCCGCTTCTGCCATCGCCCAAGCTTCCTGCTCGGGCAGGCAAACCACCTTGACTCCTGCCTGCAGCGGGGCTCGGCGGGGGCGGAGCCGGCGGCCCCCCCCGCCGCGGGCGAGTAAAGGAGAAGGCGGGCGGAGCGGGAGGCAAAAAGCCTACAGCACCCGGTATTCCCAGGCGGTCTCCCATCCAAGTACTAACCAGGCCCGACCCTGCTTAGCTTCCGAGATCAGAGGAGATCGGGCGCGTTCAGGGTGGTATGGCCGTAGACGGGGGCGGGGGCCGCGGGCGGCCTCTAGAGGCCCAGGTTCGCTGGCGCTGGCGCCCTAACGCCAGCCTGGCGGCCCGCCCGCCCCGGCAGGGGGAACGGAGGTCTCGGGTATCGGGCGGCGGCGGAGGGTTTGGCGACCACCTCCCAGCCCAGGGCGGCCGTGACCCAGCAAACCCTTCGGCGCTTGGCGCCCCGCCCAAGATCCCGCACGTCGCTCACAGGGACGTGGCCCCGGAGGCTTCAGGGCCCGGGGCCCGCGGTCCCTTGGGCATCGGCCCTGCCCGCCCACGCGGCGCTAGGCGCAGCCCGGCCACAGCCCGGGCCGGCCCTCCTGCCCGACAGCAGCTGGCCCGAAGCCACTGGGAGCCACCATTGAGTCGCCACGGCCCCTCAGCCCCGGCAAGGCCACCCCTGCCCCACACCCCCCGCCGAGCTCAGGACCCCGCCCCTGGTGGCCGGCAGGCCCGGGGAAGCGGCCCCTGCCCTCCATCCCGCTCCCGCACCCGGCCGCGGTGACACGCCAGAGGGGCGGGGTGGTGGTGGGGGGCCTTTTGTCGGAGGGAGCTGTGGAGGGACACACCGGCACACAGGTGTCGGCGCCGGGGCTGGGCGCCGGTGGGGGCGGCCAGGTGCAGGTCGAGGGGCTCGCGGGCCGAAAGGACGGCAACTGGGCCCGCGGCGGAGTCTGGGTCCGGGCCAGCCGCCCCGGGAGCGTCTGGGGTGCGGCTGCCTTCCAGGGCCGCCTTCTGGCCGCCTGGCCGGCCGGGCCGGCGGGGACCGCCCCCGCCGGCGCGCGCCGTGGTGGGAGGGGCCTGAGGAGGTGGGGCCTGCAGCGGGGCCCGGCGGGGGCGGAGCCGGCGGCCCCCGCCGCGGGCGAGTAAAGGAGAAGGCGGGCGGAGCGGGAGGCAAAAAGCCTACAGCACCCGGTATTCCCAGGCGGTCTCCCATCCAAGTACTAACCAGGCCCGACCCTGCTTAGCTTCCGAGATCAGACGAGATCGGGAGCGTTCAGGGTGGTATGGCCGTAGACGGGGGCGGGGTCCGCTGGCTGCCTCTTGAGGCCCAGTTTCGCAGGCGCTGGCGCCTTAACGCCAGCCTGGCGGCCCTCCCGCCCCGGCACGGCCCCCTCGCCCGCCCCGGCAGGGGGAACGGAGGTCTCGGGTATCGGGCGGCGGCGGAGGGTTTGGCGACCACCTCCCAGCCCAGGGCGGCCGTGACCCAGCAAAGCCTTCGGCGCTTGGCGCCCCGCCCAAGATCCCGCACGTGGCTCACAGGGACGTGGCCCCGGAGGCTTCAGGGCCCGGGGCCCGCGGTCCCTTGGGCATCGGCCCTGACCGCCCACGCGGCGCTAGGCGCAGCCCGACCACAGCCCGGGCTGGCCCTCCTGCCCGACAGCAGCTGGCCCGAAGCCACTGGGAGCCACCATTGAGTCGCCACGGCCCCTCAGCCCCGGCAAGGCCACCCCTGCCCCACACCCCCCGCCGAGCTCAGGACCCCGCCCCTGGTGGCCGGCAGGCCCGGGGAAGCGGCCCCTGCCCTCCATCCCGCTCCCGCACCCGGCCGCGGTGACACGCCAGAGGGGCGGGGTGGTGGTGGGGGGGCTTTTGTCGGAGGGAGCTGTGGAGGGACACACCGGCACACAGGTGGCGGCGCCGGGGCTGGGCGCCGGTGGGGGCGGCCAGGTGCAGGTCGAGGGGCTCACGGGCCGAAAGGACGGCAACTGGGCCCGCGGCGGAGTCTGGGTCTGGAGGGCTCTGAGCCTCCATCCGCTCTGGTGCCTCCGGGCTACCGGCCCGAAGCCTGGTAGCGCAACACCCCACCGGCCCACAGACGTAGCCTCCCCAGCTGTGCTCACAGCGAGTCCAACCGCAGCCTGCACCCCTCCACGGGACACTTGGATTACTCCCGCGAGCCCCACGAGGTGCGGCACCCGGCGGCCGAATGGGCTGAGATCCTGCCCTTGCGGCGCCCTGTGGCCACCTCCGCCTCCCTCACGGTACTGGCCGAGGCCTCGGACCAGCGGGCCCCGGCTCCCAGCTCAGCGCTGCTCCTCCGCCCCTCTCACCTCCTGCCCGACGTCCAGGCTACCGAGCACCCTCCACCCCCGCCCACCTTCATGCCACTCAGCCGGAACCCGGGAGGCAATGCCAACTACCAGGTGTATGACAGTCTGGTGCTGAAGCGGCAACCGCAGGAGGGCCAAGCGCGGGCCAACTCGCTGCTACCTTCCACCTCGGCCTCCAGGCCCTCTCTGCACGGGAGCCAGACTGGGAAAATGAACTTACCAGCAGCAAATGGGGGCAGGGGCAGGGGGCGGCAGGGCATGGAGAGAGGAATAAAGAGCGCCAGAGTCCAGGAAACATTGGTGGTCTGTGGCTTGGAAGCGCCACTCCTTCTGCCAGCCTGGGTCCCTGCGCTTGGCTTCCTGCAATAAGAAGCCAGTGTCCCCTTCTTGGCCTGAGGTTCCCTTTGGTTTAGTGGCCACAGTTCTGCCAGCAGGCCCCTCCTGGTCCTATACCATGCACTAAGTACATCTGCAGCTGCAGACTCCAAACCCCTGGTCTCTGGGCACCTCCTCTGTGTCTCAGCTGTCCCTGTCCACAGAGAGCCTCATACAAGAAGTTGCTTCCAAACTGGGAGGTTCCACATCTGGGCAGGTCCAGCTCCAGGCCCAGTGAAGGGCATGAAGAAGGCTGAGGCTCTGGACTCCAGCCAGGCCTTCAGCAGGCCTCTGAGGCCAAGGTCTTCCTAGTCTCAAGAGGGGCCAAGAGACGCAATGTGTCATTTGAACAAGTGAGTCAGCGGGCGGTGAGCGAATGAATGACCGCTCGAGGGGATGTATGCCGGCCACCGGGCCCTGTTTGACTGTCCAGGCTCAGCTTACCTGACCCTGGTTACCAGGGAATGCCACTCTGGGCCCCCCTTTTCTTTCATCTCCCTCCCTCACTGTGACCTCAACACCTGCCCCATTATGACCCAGTCTGGCTCCCAGTTAAAACTGGAGGGCAGGGGGCCCAGGCAGTCCTGGGACCAACGGCCATGGGTGAGCGACACTACTACCGAGCCGAGCCGTTCACTGGCCCCATCCCCAGGAAATGCCAGGAGCAAGGATACTCAATTCTTCTGATCCCGGTCAGCTTCATCTTGCTCAACGTGGGGATCAACGTGGTGACTATGGTCAGGGCAGGATCTGTGCAGCGCGGTTGGGGGAGCCCTGGGGTCTTGAAGGGGCTGAGGTGGGAGGGCTGCTGGGGTGTGACCGGACAAGGGTTGGATTTCAGGGCTCACCCTGCTCCCGGCCTCGCCCCTCCCCTTCTTCCCTCAACTCTGGAGGCATCTGAAGAGATTCTTGCGGGCACTTTTCAATCGTATTTTCCACAAAGGTGAGTGGGCGCCGGCGTGGGTTCAGGGGATGTGGGCCTGTCCCCTTTCTTCTATCCCTGCCTTGATTCTCAGCCCCTCAGGAACCCAGGCCCTGACCCATCTCGCCTTTCCCCACAGACAAGCAAGCCAGCTGTGTAGGCAGCCATCGCATGTGCATGCGCTGCTCCGTGGATCCCAAGAACCTGTGCTCAAGAGTTTCTTCCCGCTTCTGCCATCGCCCAAGCTTCCTGCTCGGGCAGGCAAACCACCTTGACTCCTGCCTGCAGCTGGGCTCGGCGGGGGCGGAGCCGGCGGCCCCCCCGCCGCGGGCGAGTAAAGGAGAAGGCGGGTGGAGCGGGAGGCAAAAAGCCTACAGCACCCGGTATTCCCAGGCGGTCTCCCATCCAAGTACTAACCAGGCCCGACCCTGCTTAGCTTCCGAGATCAGACGAGATCGGGCGCGTTCAGGGTGGTATGGCCGTAGACGGGGGCGGGGGCCGCGGGCGGCCTCTAGAGGCCCAGTTTCGCTGGCGCTGGCGCCCTAACGCCAGCCTGGCGGCCCGCCCGCCCCGGCAGGGGGAACGGAGGTCTCGGGTATCGGGCGGCGGCGGAGGGTTTGGCGACCACCTCCCAGCCCAGGGCGGCCGTGACCCAGCAAACCCTTCGGCGCTTGGCGCCCCGCCCAAGATCCCGCACGTCGCTCACAGGGACGTGGCCCCGGAGGCTTCAGGGCCCGGGGCCCGCGGTCCCTTGGGCATCGGCCCTGCCCGCCCACGCGGCGCTAGGCGCAGCCCGGCCACAGCCCGGGCCGGCCCTCCTGCCCGACAGCAGCTGGCCCGAAGCCACTGGGAGCCACCATTGAGTCGCCACGGCCCCTCAGCCCCGGCAAGGCCACCCCTGCCCCACACCCCCCGCCGAGCTCAGGACCCCGCCCCTGGTGGCCGGCAGGCCCGGGGAAGCGGCCCCTGCCCTCCATCCCGCTCCCGCACCCGGCCGCGGTGACACGCCAGAGGGGCGGGGTGGTGGTGGGGGGCCTTTTGTCGGAGGGAGCTGTGGAGGGACACACCGGCACACAGGTGTCGGCGCCGGGGCTGGGCGCCGGTGGGGGCGGCCAGGTGCAGGTCGAGGGGCTCGCGGGCCGAAAGGACGGCAACTGGGCCCGCGGCGGAGTCTGGGTCCGGGCCAGCCGCCCCGGGAGCGTCTGGGGTGCGGCTGCCTTCCAGGGCCGCCTTCTGGCCGCCTGGCCGGCCGGGCCGGCGGGGAGCGCCCCCGCCGGCGCGCGCCGTGGTGGGAGGGGCCTGAGGAGGTGGGGCCTGCAGCGGGGCCCGGCGGGGGCGGAGCCGGCGGCCCCCGCCGCGGGCGAGTAAAGGAGAAGGCGGGCGGAGCGGGAGGCAAAAAGCCTACAGCACCCGGTATTCCCAGGCGGTCTCCCATCCAAGTACTAACCAGGCCCGACCCTGCTTAGCTTCCGAGATCAGACGAGAATGGGCGCGTTCAGGGTGGTATGGCCGTAGACGGGGGCGGGGTCCGCTGGCTGCCTCTTGAGGCCCAGTTTCGCTGGCGCTGGCGCCCTAACGCCAGCCTGGCGGCCCGCCCGCCCCGGCAGGGGGAACGGAGGTCTCGGGTATCGGGCGGCGGCGGAGGGTTTGGCGACCACCTCCCAGCCCAGGGCGGCCGTGACCCAGCAAACCCTTCGGCGCTTGGCGCCCCGCCCAAGATCCCGCACGTCGCTCACAGGGACGTGGCCCCGGAGGCTTCAGGGCCCGGGGCCCGCGGTCCCTTGGGCATCGGCCCTGCCCGCCCACGCGGCGCTAGGCGCAGCCCGACCACAGCCCGGGCTGGCCCTCCTGCCCGACAGCAGCTGGCCCGAAGCCACTGGGAGCCACCATTGAGTCGCCACGGCCCCTCAGCCCCGGCAAGGCCACCCCTGCCCCACACACCCCGCCGAGCTCAGGACCCCGCCCCTGGTGGCCGGCAGGCCCGGGGAAGCGGCCCCTGCCCTCCATCCCGCTCCCGCACCCGGCCGCGGTGACACGCCAGAGGGGCGGGGTGGTGGTGGGGGGGCTTTTGTCGGAGGGAGCTGTGGAGGGACACACCGGCACACAGGTGGCGGCGCCGGGGCTGGGCGCCGGTGGGGGCGGCCAGGTGCAGGTCGAGGGGCTCACGGGCCGAAAGGACGGCAACTGGGCCCGCGGCGGAGTCTGGGTCTGGAGGGCTCTGAGCCTCCATCCGCTCTGGTGCCTCCGGGCTACCGGCCCGAAGCCTGGTAGCGCAACACCCCACCGGCCCACAGACGTAGCCTCCCCAGCTGTGCTCACAGCGAGTCCAACCGCAGCCTGCACCCCTCCACGGGACACTTGGATTACTCCCACGATCCCCACGAGGTGCGGCACCCGGCGGCCGAATGGGCTGAGATCCTGCCCTTGCGGCGCCCTGTGGCCACCTCCGCCTCCCTCACGGTACTGGCCGAGGCCTCGGACCAGCGGGCCCCGGCTCCCAGCTCAGCGCTGCTCCTCCGCCCCTCTCACCTCCTGCCCGACGTCCAGGCTACCGAGCACCCTCCACCCCCGCCCACCTTCATGCCACTCAGCCGGAACCCGGGAGGCAATGCCAACTACCAGGTGTATGACAGTCTGGTGCTGAAGCGGCAACCGCAGGAGGGCCAAGCGCGGGCCAACTCGCTGCTACCTTCCACCTCGGCCTCCAGGCCCTCTCTGCACGGGAGCCAGACTGGGAAAATGAACTTACCAGCAGCAAATGGGGGCAGGGGCAGGGGGCGGCAGGGCATGGAGAGAGGAATAAAGAGCGCCAGAGTCCAGGAAACATTGGTGGTCTGTGGCTTGGAAGCGCCACTCCTTCTGCCAGCCTGGGTCCCTGCGCTTGGCTTCCTGCAATAAGAAGCCAGTGTCCCCTTCTTGGCCTGAGGTTCCCTTTGGTTTAGTGGCCACAGTTCTGCCAGCAGGCCCCTCCTGGTCCTATACCATGCACTAAGTACATCTGCAGCTGCAGACTCCAAACCCCTGGTCTCTGGGCACCTCCTCTGTGTCTCAGCTGTCCCTGTCCACAGAGAGCCTCATACAAGAAGTTGCTTCCAAACTGGGAGGTTCCACATCTGGGCAGGTCCAGCTCCAGGCCCAGTGAAGGGCATGAAGAAGGCTGAGGCTCTGGACTCCAGCCAGGCCTTCAGCAGGCCTCTGAGGCCAAGGTCTTCCTAGTCTCAAGAGGGGCCAAGAGACGCAATGTGTCATTTGAACAAGTGAGTCAGCGGGCGGTGAGCGAATGAATGACCGCTCGAGGGGATGTATGCCGGCCACCGGGCCCTGTTTGACTGTCCAGGCTCAGCTTACCTGACCCTGGTTACCAGGGAATGCCACTCTGGGCCCCCCTTTTCTTTCATCCCCCTCCCTCACTGTGACCTCAACACCTGCCCCATTATGACCCAGTCTGGCTCCCAGTTAAAACTGGAGGGCAGGGGGCCCAGGCAGTCCTGGGACCAACGGCCATGGGTGAGCGACACTACTACCGAGCCGAGCCGTTCACTGGCCCCATCCCCAGGAAATGCCAGGAGCAAGGATACTCAATTCTTCTGATCCCGGTCAGCTTCATCTTGCTCAACGTGGGGATCAACGTGGTGACTATGGTCAGGGCAGGATCTGTGCAGCGCGGTTGGGGGAGCCCTGGGGTCTTGAAGGGGCTGAGGTGGGAGGGCTGCTGGGGTGTGACCGGACAAGGGTTGGATTTCAGGGCTCACCCTGCTCCCGGCCTCGCCCCTCCCCTTCTTCCCTCAACTCTGGAGGCATCTGAAGAGATTCTTGCGGGCACTTTTCAATCGTATTTTCCACAAAGGTGAGTGGGCGCCGGCGTGGGTTCAGGGGATGTGGGCCTGTCCCCTTTCTTCTATCCCTGCCTTGATTCTCAGCCCCTCAGGAACCCAGGCCCTGACCCATCTCGCCTTTCCCCACAGACAAGCAAGCCAGCTGTGTAGGCAGCCATCGCATGTGCATGCGCTGCTCCGTGGATCCCAAGAACCTGTGCTCAAGAGTTTCTTCCCGCTTCTGCCATCGCCCAAGCTTCCTGCTCGGGCAGGCAAACCACCTTGACTCCTGCCTGCAGCGGGGCTCGGCGGGGGCGGAGCCGGCGGCCCCCCCGCCGCGGGCGAGTAAAGGAGAAGGCGGGCGGAGCGGGAGGCAAAAAGCCTACAGCACCCGGTATTCCCAGGCGGTCTCCCATCCAAGTACTAACCAGGCCCGACCCTGCTTAGCTTCCGAGATCAGACGAGATCGGGCGCGTTCAGGGTGGTATGGCCGTAGACGGGGGCGGGGGCCGCGGGCGGCCTCTAGAGGCCCAGTTTCGCTGGCGCTGGCGCCCTAACGCCAGCCTGGCGGCCCGCCCGCCCCGGCAGGGGGAACGGAGGTCTCGGGTATCGGGCGGCGGCGGAGGGTTTGGCGACCACCTCCCAGCCCAGGGCGGCCGTGACCCAGCAAACCCTTCGGCGCTTGGCGCCCCGCCCAAGATCCCGCACGTCGCTCACAGGGACGTGGCCCCGGAGGCTTCAGGGCCCGGGGCCCGCGGTCCCTTGGGCATCGGCCCTGCCCGCCCACGCGGCGCTAGGCGCAGCCCGGCCACAGCCCGGGCCGGCCCTCCTGCCCGACAGCAGCTGGCCCGAAGCCACTGGGAGCCACCATTGAGTCGCCACGGCCCCTCAGCCCCGGCAAGGCCACCCCTGCCCCACACCCCCCGCCGAGCTCAGGACCCCGCCCCTGGTGGCCGGCAGGCCCGGGGAAGCGGCCCCTGCCCTCCATCCCGCTCCCGCACCCGGCCGCGGTGACACGCCAGAGGGGCGGGGTGGTGGTGGGGGGGCTTTTGTCGGAGGGAGCTGTGGAGGGACACACCGGCACACAGGTGTCGGCGCCGGGGCTGGGCGCCGGTGGGGGCGGCCAGGTGCAGGTCGAGGGGCTCGCGGGCCGAAAGGACGGCAACTGGGCCCGCGGCGGAGTCTGGGTCCGGGCCAGCCGCCCCGGGAGCGTCTGGGGTGCGGCTGCCTTCCAGGGCCGCCTTCTGGCCGCCTGGCCGGCCGGGCCGGCGGGGAGCGCCCCCGCCGGCGCGCGCCGTGGTGGGAGGGGCCTGAGGAGGTGGGGCCTGCAGCGGGGCCCGGCGGGGGCGGAGCCGGCGGCCCCCGCCGCGGGCGAGTAAAGGAGAAGGCGGGCGGAGCGGGAGGCAAAAAGCCTACAGCACCCGGTATTCCCAGGCGGTCTCCCATCCAAGTACTAACCAGGCCCGACCCTGCTTAGCTTCCGAGATCAGACGAGATCGGGCGCGTTCAGGGTGGTATGGCCGTAGACGGGGGCGGGGTCCGCTGGCTGCCTCTTGAGGCCCAGTTTCGCAGGCGCTGGCGCCTTAACGCCAGCCTGGCGGCCCGCCAGCCCCGGCAGGGGGAACGGAGGTCTCGGGTATCGGGCGGCGGCGGAGGGTTTGGCGACCACCTCCCAGCCCAGGGCGGCCGTGACCCAGCAAACCCTTCGGCGCTTGGCGCCCCGCCCAAGATCCCGCACGTCGCTCACAGGGACGTGGCCCCGGAGGCTTCAGGGCCCGGGGCCCGCTGTCCCTTGGGCATCGGCCCTGCCCGCCCACGCGGCGCTAGGCGCAGCCCGACCACAGCCCGGGCCGGCCCTCCTGCCCGACAGCAGCTGGCCCGAAGCCACTGGGAGCCACCATTGAGTCGCCACGGCCCCTCAGCCCCGGCAAGGCCACCCCTGCCCCACACACCCCGCCGAGCTCAGGACCCCGCCCCTGGTGGCCGGCAGGCCCGGGGAAGCGGACCCTGCCCTCCATCCCGCTCCCGCACCCGGCCGCGGTGACACGCCAGAGGGGCGGGGTGGGGGTGGGGGGCTTTTGTCGGAGGGAGCTGTGGAGGGACACACCGGCACACAGGTGGCGGCGCCGGGGCTGGGCGCCGGTGGGGTCGGCCAGGTGCAGGTCGAGGGGCTCGCGGGCCGAAAGGACGGCAACTGGGCTCGCGGCAGAGTCTGGGTCCGGGCCAGCCGCCCCGGGAGCGTCTGGGGTGCGGCTGCCTTCCAGGGCCGCCTTCTGGCCGCCTGGCCGGCCGGGTCGGCGGGGAGCGCCCCCGCCGGCGCGCGCCGTGGTGGGCGGGGCCTGAGGAGGTGGGGCCTGCAGCGGGGCCTGGCGGGGGCGGAGCCGGCGGCCCCCGCCGCGGGCGAGTAAAGGAGAAGGCGGGCGGAGCGGGAGGCAAAAAGCCTACAGCACCCGGTATTCCCAGGCGGTCTCCCATCCAAGTACTAACCAGGCCCGACCCTGCTTAGCTTCGGAGATCAGACGAGATCGGGCGCGTTCAGGGTGGTATGGCCGTAGACGGGGGCGGGGGCCGCGGGCTGCCTCTTGAGGCCCAGTTTCGCAGGCGCTGGCGCCTTAACGACAGCCTGGCGGCCCGCCCGCCCGGGCAGGGCCCCCTCGCCCGCCCAGGCAGGGGGAACGGAGGTCCCGGGTATCAGGCGGCGGCGGAGGGTTTGGCGACCACCTCCCAGCCCAGGGCGGCCGTGACCCAGCAAAGCCTTCGGCGCTTGGCGCCCCGCCCAAGATCCCGCACGTCGCTCACAGGGACGTGGCCCCGGAGGCTTCAGGGCCCGGGGCCCGCGGTCCCTTGGGCATCGGCCCTGCCCGCCCACGCGGCGCTAGGCGCAGCCCGACCACAGCCCGGGCCGGCCCTCCTGCCCGACAGCAGCTGGCCCGAAGCCACTGGGAGCCACCATTGAGTCGCCACGGCCCCTCAGCCCCGGCAAGGCCACCCCTGCCCCACACACCCCGCCGAGCTCAGGACCCCGCCCCTGGTGGCCGGCAGGCCCGGGGAAGCGGCCCCTGCCCTCCATCCCGCTCCCGCACCCGGCCGCGGTGACACGCCAGAGGGGCGGGGTGGTGGTGGGGGGGCTTTTGTCGGAGGGAGCTGTGGAGGGACACACCGGCACACAGGTGTCGGCGCCGGGGCTGGGCGCCGGTGGGGGCGGCCAGGTGCAGGTCGAGGGGCTCACGGGCCGAAAGGACGGCAACTGGGCCCGCGGCGGAGTCTGGGTCTGGAGGGCTCTGAGCCTCCATCCGCTCTGGTGCCTCCGGGCTACAGGCCCGAAGCCTGGTAGCGCAACACCCCACCGGCCCACAGACGTAGCCTCCCCAGCTGTGCTCACAGCGAGTCCAACCGCAGCCTGCACCCCTCCACGGGACACTTGGATTACTCCCGCGATCCCCACGAGGTGCGGCACCCGGCGGCCGAATGGGCTGAGATCATGCCCTTGCGGCGCCCTGTGGCCACCTCCGCCTCCCTCACGGTACTGGCCGAGGCCTCGGACCAGCGGGCCCCGGCTCCCAGCTCAGCGCTGCTCCTCCGCCCCTCTCACCTCCTGCCCGACGTCCAGGCTACCGAGCACCCTCCAGCCCCGCCCACATTCATGCCACTCAGCCGGAACCCGGGAGGCAATGCCAACTACCAGGTGTATGACAGTCTGGTGCTGAAGCGGCAACCGCAGGAGGGCCAAGCGCGGGCCAACTCGCTGCTACCTTCCACCTCGGCCTCCAGGCCCTCTCTGCACGGGAGCCAGACTGGGAAAATGAACTTACCAGCAGCAAATGGGGGCAGGGGCAGGGGCAGGGGGCGGCAGGGCATGGAGAGAGGAATAAAGAGCGCCAGAGTCCAGGAAACATTGGTGGTCTGTGGCTTGGAAGCGCCACTCCTTCTGCCAGCCTGGGTCCCTGCGCTTGGCTTCCTGCAATAAGAAGCCAGTGTCCCCTTCTTGGCCTGAGGTTCCCTTTGGTTTAGTGGCCACAGTTCTGCCAGCAGGCCCCTCCTGGTCCTATACCATGCACTAAGTACATCTGCAGCTGCAGACTCCAAACCCCTGGTCTCTGGGCACCTCCTCTGTGTCTCAGCTGTCCCTGTCCACAGAGAGTCTCATACAAGAAGTTGCTTCCAAACTGGGAGGTTCCACATCTGGGCAGGTCCAGCTCCAGGCCCAGTGAAGGGCATGAAGAAGGCTGAGGCTCTGGACTCCAGCCAGGCCTTCAGCAGGCCTCTGAGGCCAAGGTCTTCCTAGTCTCAAGAGGGGCCAAGAGACGCAATGTGTCATTTGAACAAGTGAGTCAGCGGGCGGTGAGCGAATGAATGACCGCTCGAGGGGATGTATGCCGGCCACCGGGCCCTGTTTGACTGTCCAGGCTCAGCTTACCTGACCCTGGTTACCAGGGAATGCCACTCTGGGCCCCCCTTTTCTTTCATCCCCCTCCCTCACTGTGACCTCAACACCTGCCCCATTATGACCCAGTCTGGCTCCCAGTTAAAACTGGAGGGCAGGGGGCCCAGGCAGTCCTGGGACCAACGGCCATGGGTGAGCGACACTACTACCGAGCCGAGCCGTTCACTGGCCCCATCCCCAGGAAATGCCAGGAGCAAGGATACTCAATTCTTCTGATCCCGGTCAGCTTCATCTTGCTCAACGTGGGGATCAACGTGGTGACTATGGTCAGGGCAGGATCTGTGCAGCGCGGTTGGGGGAGCCCTGGGGTCTTGAAGGGGCTGAGGTGGGAGGGCTGCTGGGGTGTGACCGGACAAGGGTTGGATTTCAGGGCTCACCCTGCTCCCGGCCTCGCCCCTCCCCTTCTTCCCTCAACTCTGGAGGCATCTGAAGAGATTCTTGCGGGCACTTTTCAATCGTATTTTCCACAAAGGTGAGTGGGCGCCGACGTGGGTTCAGGGGATGTGGGCCTGTCCCCTTTCTTCTATCCCTGCCTTGATTCTCAGCCCCTCAGGAACCCAGGCCCTGACCCATCTCGCCTTTCCCCACAGACAAGCAAGCCAGCTGTGTAGGCAGCCATCGCATGTGCATGCGCTGCTCCGTGGATCCCAAGAACCTGTGCTCAAGAGTTTCTTCCCGCTTCTGCCATCGCCCAAGCTTCCTGCTCGGGCAGGCAAACCACCTTGACTCCTCCCTGCAGCGGGGCTCGGCGGGGGCGGAGCCGGCGGCCCCCCCGCCGCGGGCGAGTAAAGGAGAAGGCGGGCGGAGCGGGAGGCAAAAAGCCTACAGCACCCGGTATTCCCAGGCGGTCTCCCATCCAAGTACTAACCAGGCCCGACCCTGCTTAGCTTCCGAGATCAGACGAGATCGGGCGCGTTCAGGGTGGTATGGCCGAAGACGTGGGCGGGGTCCGCGGGCGGCCTCTAGAGGCCCAGTTTCGCTGGCGCTGGCGCCCTTATGCCAGCCTGGCGGCCCGCCCGCCCCGGCAGGGGGAACGGAGGTCTCGGGTATCGGGCGGCGGCGGAGGGTTTGGCGACCACCTCCCAGCCCAGGGCGGCCGTGACCCAGCAAAGCCTTCGGCGCTTGGCGCCCCGCCCAAGATCCCGCACGTCGCTCACAGGGACGTGGCCCCGGAGGCTTCAGGGCCCGGGGCCCGCGGTCCCTTGGGCATCGGCCCTGCCCGCCCACGCGGCGCTAGGCGCAGCCCGACCACAGCCCGGGCCGGCCCTCCTGCCCGACAGCAGCTGGCCCGAAGCCACTGGGAGCCACCATTGAGTCGCCACGGCCCCTCAGCCCCGGCAAGGCCACCCCTGCCCCACACACCCCGCCGAGCTCAGGACCCCGCCCCTGGTGGCCGGCAGGCCCGGGGAAGCGGCCCCTGCCCTCCATCCCGCTCCCGCACCCGGCCGCGCTGACACGCCAGAGGGGCGGGGTGGTGGTGGGGGGGCTTTTGTCGGAGGGAGCTGTGGAGGGACACACCGGCACACAGGTGGCGGCGCCGGGGCTGGGCGCCGGTGGGGGCGGCCAGGTGCAGGTCGAGGGGCTCACGGGCCAAAAGGACGGCAACTGGGCCCGCGGCGGAGTCTGGGTCTGGAGGGCTCTGAGCCTCCATCCGCTCTGGTGCCTCCGGGCTACCGGCCCGAAGCCTGGTAGCGCAACACCCCACCGGCCCACAGACGTAGCCTCCCCAGCTGTGCTCACAGCGAGTCCAACCGCAGCCTGCACCCCTCCACGGGACACTTGGATTACTCCCGCGATCCCCACGAGGTGCGGCACCCGGCGGCCGAATGGGCTGAGATCCCGCCCTTGCGGCGCCCTGTGGCCACCTCCGCCTCCCTCACGGTACTGGCCGAGGCCTCGGACCAGCGGGCCCCGGCTCCCAGCTCAGCGCTGCTCCTCCGCCCCTCTCACCTCCTGCCCGACGTCCAGGCTACCGAGCACCCTCCACCCCCGCCCACCTTCATGCCACTCAGCCGGAACCCGGGAGGCAATGCCAACTACCAGGTGTATGACAGTCTGGTGCTGAAGCGGCAACCGCAGGAGGGCCAAGCGCGGGCCAACTCGCTGCTACCTTCCACCTCGGCCTCCAGGCCCTCTCTGCACGGGAGCCAGACTGGGAAAATGAACTTACCAGCAGCAAATGGGGGCAGGGGCAGGGGCAGGGGGCGGCAGGGCATGGAGAGAGGAATAAAGAGCGCCAGAGTCCAGGAAACATTGGTGGTCTGTGGCTTGGAAGCGCCACTCCTTCTGCCAGCCTGGGTCCCTGCGCTTGGCTTCCTGCAATAAGAAGCCAGTGTCCCCTTCTTGGCCTGAGGTTCCCTTTGGTTTAGTGGCCACAGTTCTGCCAGCAGGCCCCTCCTGGTCCTATACCATGCACTAAGTACATCTGCAGCTGCAGACTCCAAACCCCTGGTCTCTGGGCACCTCCTCTGTGTCTCAGCTGTCCCTGTCCACAGAGAGCCTCATACAAGAAGTTGCTTCCAAACTGGGAGGTTCCACATCTGGGCAGGTCCAGCTCCAGGCCCAGTGAAGGGCATGAAGAAGGCTGAGGCTCTGGACTCCAGCCAGGCCTTCAGCAGGCCTCTGAGGCCAAGGTCTTCCTAGTCTCAAGAGGGGCCAAGAGACGCAATGTGTCATTTGAACAAGTGAGTCAGCGGGCGGTGAGCGAATGAATGACCGCTCGAGGGGATGTATGCCGGCCACCGGGCCCTGTTTGACTGTCCAGGCTCAGCTTACCTGACCCTGGTTACCAGGGAATGCCACTCTGGGCCCCCCTTTTCTTTCATCCCCCTCCCTCACTGTGACCTCAACACCTGCCCCATTATGACCCAGTCTGGCTCCCAGTTAAAACTGGAGGGCAGGGGGCCCAGGCAGTCCTGGGACCAACGGCCATGGGTGAGCGACACTACTACCGAGCCGAGCCGTTCACTGGCCCCATCCCCAGGAAATGCCAGGAGCAAGGATACTCAATTCTTCTGATCCCGGTCAGCTTCATCTTGCTCAACGTGGGGATCAACGTGGTGACTATGGTCAGGGCAGGATCTGTGCAGCGCGGTTGGGGGAGCCCTGGGGTCTTGAAGGGGCTGAGGTGGGAGGGCTGCTGGGGTGTGACCGGACAAGGGTTGGATTTCAGGGCTCACCCTGCTCCCGGCCTCGCCCCTCCCCTTCTTCCCTCAACTCTGGAGGCATCTGAAGAGATTCTTGCGGGCACTTTTCAATCGTATTTTCCACAAAGGTGAGTGGGCGCCGGCGTGGGTTCAGGGGATGTGGGCCTGTCCCCTTTCTTCTATCCCTGCCTTGATTCTCAGCCCCTCAGGAACCCAGGCCCTGACCCATCTCGCCTTTCCCCACAGACAAGCAAGCCAGCTGTGTAGGCAGCCATCGCATGTGCATGCGCTGCTCCGTGGATCCCAAGAACCTGTGCTCAAGAGTTTCTTCCCGCTTCTGCCATCGCCCAAGCTTCCTGCTCGGGCAGGCAAACCACCTTGACTCCTGCCTGCAGCGGGGCTCGGCGGGGGCGGAGCCGGCGGCCCCCCCGCCGCGGGCGAGTAAAGGAGAAGGCGGGCGGAGCGGGAGGCAAAAAGCCTACAGCACCCGGTATTCCCAGGCGGTCTCCCATCCAAGTACTAACCAGGCCCGACCCTGCTTAGCTTCCGAGATCAGACGAGATCGGGCGCGTTCAGGGTGGTATGGCCGTAGACGGGGGCGTGGTCCGCTGGCTGCCTCTTGAGGCCCAGTTTCGCTGGCACTGGCGCCCTAACGCCAGCCTGGCGGCCCGCCCGCCCCGGCAGGGGGAACGGAGGTCTCGGGTATCGGGCGGCGGCGGAGGGTTTGGCGACCACCTCCCAGCCCAGGGCGGCCGTGACCCAGCAAACCCTTCGGCGCTTGGCGCCCCGCCCAAGATCCCGCACGTCGCTCACAGGGACGTGGCCCCGGAGGCTTCAGGGCCCGGGGCCCGCGGTCCCTTGGGCATCGGCCCTGCCCGCCCACGCGGCGCTAGGCGCAGCCCGACCACAGCCCGGGCTGGCCCTCCTGCCCGACAGCAGCTGGCCCGAAGCCACTGGGAGCCACCATTGAGTCGCCACGGCCCCTCAGCCCCGGCAAGGCCACCCCTGCCCCACACCCCCCGCCGAGCTCAGGACCCCGCCCCTGGTGGCCGGCAGGCCCGGGGAAGCGGCCCCTGCCCTCCATCCCGCTCCCGCACCCGGCCGCGGTGACACGCCAGAGGGGCGGGGTGGTGGTGGGGGGGCTTTTGTCGGAGGGAGCTGTGGAGGGACACACCGGCACACAGGTGGCGGCGCCGGGGCTGGGCGCCGGTGGGGGCGGCCAGGTGCAGGTCGAGGGGCTCACGGGCCGAAAGGACGGCAACTGGGCCCGCGGCGGAGTCTGGGTCTGGAGGGCTCTGAGCCTCCATCCGCTCTGGTGCCTCCGGGCTACCGGCCCGAAGCCTGGTAGCGCAACACCCCACCGGCCCACAGACGTAGCCTCCCCAGCTGTGCTCACAGCGAGTCCAACCGCAGCCTGCACCCCTCCACGGGACACTTGGATTACTCCCGCGATCCCCACGAGGTGCGGCACCCGGCGGCCGAATGGGCTGAGATCCTGCCCTTGCGGCGCCCTGTGGCCACCTCCGCCTCCCTCACGGTACTGGCCGAGGCCTCGGACCAGCGGGCCCCGGCTCCCAGCTCAGCGCTGCTCCTCCGCCCCTCTCACCTCCTGCCCGACGTCCAGGCTACCGAGCACCCTCCACCCCCGCCCACCTTCATGCCACTCAGCCGGAACCCGGGAGGCAATGCCAACTACCAGGTGTATGACAGTCTGGTGCTGAAGCGGCAACCGCAGGAGGGCCAAGCGCGGGCCAACTCGCTGCTACCTTCCACCTCGGCCTCCAGGCCCTCTCTGCACGGGAGCCAGACTGGGAAAATGAACTTACCAGCAGCAAATGGGGGCAGGGGCAGGGGGCGGCAGGGCATGGAGAGAGGAATAAAGAGCGCCAGAGTCCAGGAAACATTGGTGGTCTGTGGCTTGGAAGCGCCACTCCTTCTGCCAGCCTGGGTCCCTGCGCTTGGCTTCCTGCAATAAGAAGCCAGTGTCCCCTTCTTGGCCTGAGGTTCCCTTTGGTTTAGTGGCCACAGTTCTGCCAGCAGGCCCCTCCTGGTCCTATACCATGCACTAAGTACATCTGCAGCTGCAGACTCCAAACCCCTGGTCTCTGGGCACCTCCTCTGTGTCTCAGCTGTCCCTGTCCACAGAGAGCCTCATACAAGAAGTTGCTTCCAAACTGGGAGGTTCCACATCTGGGCAGGTCCAGCTCCAGGCCCAGTGAAGGGCATGAAGAAGGCTGAGGCTCTGGACTCCAGCCAGGCCTTCAGCAGGCCTCTGAGGCCAAGGTCTTCCTAGTCTCAAGAGGGGCCAAGAGACGCAATGTGTCATTTGAACAAGTGAGTCAGCGGGCGGTGAGCGAATGAATGACCGCTCGAGGGGATGTATGCCGGCCACCGGGCCCTGTTTGACTGTCCAGGCTCAGCTTACCTGACCCTGGTTACCAGGGAATGCCACTCTGGGCCCCCCTTTTCTTTCATCCCCCTCCCTCACTGTGACCTCAACACCTGCCCCATTATGACCCAGTCTGGCTCCCAGTTAAAACTGGAGGGCAGGGGGCCCAGGCAGTCCTGGGACCAACGGCCATGGGTGAGCGACACTACTACCGAGCCGAGCCGTTCACTGGCCCCATCCCCAGGAAATGCCAGGAGCAAGGATACTCAATTCTTCTGATCCCGGTCAGCTTCATCTTGCTCAACGTGGGGATCAACGTGGTGACTATGGTCAGGGCAGGATCTGTGCAGCGCGGTTGGGGGAGCCCTGGGGTCTTGAAGGGGCTGAGGTGGGAGGGCTGCTGGGGTGTGACCGGACAAGGGTTGGATTTCAGGGCTCACCCTGCTCCCGGCCTCGCCCCTCCCCTTCTTCCCTCAACTCTGGAGGCATCTGAAGAGATTCTTGCGGGCACTTTTCAATCGTATTTTCCACAAAGGTGAGTGGGCGCCGGCGTGGGTTCAGGGGATGTGGGCCTGTCCCCTTTCTTCTATCCCTGCCTTGATTCTCAGCCCCTCAGGAACCCAGGCCCTGACCCATCTCGCCTTTCCCCACAGACAAGCAAGCCAGCTGTGTAGGCAGCCATCGCATGTGCATGCGCTGCTCCGTGGATCCCAAGAACCTGTGCTCAAGAGTTTCTTCCCGCTTCTGCCATCGCCCAAGCTTCCTGCTCGGGCAGGCAAACCACCTTGACTCCTGCCTGCAGCGGGGCTCGGCGGGGGCGGAGCCGGCGGCCCCCCCGCCGCGGGCGAGTAAAGGAGAAGGCGGGTGGAGCGGGAGGCAAAAAGCCTACAGCACCCGGTATTCCCAGGCGGTCTCCCATCCAAGTACTAACCAGGCCCGACCCTGCTTAGCTTCCGAGATCAGACGAGATCGGGCGCGTTCAGGGTGGTATGGCCGTAGACGGGGGCGGGGGCGGCGGGCGGCCTCTAGAGGCCCAGTTTCGCTGGCGCTGGCGCCCTAACGCCAGCCTGGCGGCCCGCCCGCCCCGGCAGGGGGAACGGAGGTCTCGGGTATCGGGCGGCGGCGGAGGGTTTGGCGACCACCTCCCAGCCCAGGGCGGCCGTGACCCAGCAAACCCTTCGGCGCTTGGCGCCCCGCCCAAGATCCCGCACGTCGCTCACAGGGACGTGGCCCCGGAGGCTTCAGGGCCCGGGGCCCGCGGGCCCTTGGGCATCGGCCCTGCCCGCCCACGCGGCGCTAGGCGCAGCCCGACCACAGCCCGGGCCGGCCCTCCTGCCCGACAGCAGCTGGCCCGAAGCCACTGGGAGCCACCATTGAGTCGCCACGGCCCCTCAGCCCCGGCAAGGCCACCCCTGCCCCACACCCCCCGCCGAGCTCAGGACCCCGCCCCTGGTGGCCGGCAGGCCCGGGGAAGCGGCCCCTGCCCTCCATCCCGCTCCCGCACCCGGCCGCGCTGACACGCCAGAGGGGCGGGGTGGTGGTGGGGGGGCTTTTGTCGGAGGGAGCTGTGGAGGGACACACCGGCACACAGGTGTCGGCGCCGGGGCTGGGCGCCGGTGGGGGCGGCCAGGTGCAGGTCGAGGGGCTCGCGGGCCGAAAGGACGGCAACTGGGCCCGCGGCGGAGTCTGGGTCCGGGCCAGCCGCCCCGGGAGCGTCTGGGGTGCGGCTGCCTTCCAGGGCCGCCTTCTGGCCGCCTGGCCGGCCGGGCCGGCGGGGAGCGCCCCCGCCGGCGCGCGCCGTGGTGGGAGGGGCCTGAGGAGGTGGGGCCTGCAGCGGGGCCCGGCGGGGGCGGAGCCGGCGGCCCCCGCCGCGGGCGAGTAAAGGAGAAGGCGGGCGGAGCGGGAGGCAAAAAGCCTACAGCACCCGGTATTCCCAGGCGGTCTCCCATCCAAGTACTAACCAGGCCCGACCCTGCTTAGCTTCCGAGATCAGACGAGATCGGGCGCGTTCAGGGTGGTATGGCCGTAGACGGGGGCGGGGTCCGCTGGCTGCCTCTTGAGGCCCAGTTTCGCAGGCGCTGGCGCCTTAACGCCAGCCTGGCGGCCCGCCCGCCCCGGCACGGCCCCCTCGCCCGCCCCGGCAGGGGGAACGGAGGTCTCGGGTATCGGGCGGCGGCGGAGGGTTTGGCGACCACCTCCCAGCCCAGGGCGGCCGTGACCCAGCAAAGCCTTCGGCGCTTGGCGCCCCGCCCAAGATCCCGCACGTCGCTCACAGGGACGTGGCCCCGGAGGCTTCAGGGCCCGGGGCCCGCGGTCCCTTGGGCATCGGCCCTGCCCGCCCACGCGGCGCTAGGCGCAGCCCGACCACAGCCCGGGCCGGCCCTCCTGCCCGACAGCAGCTGGCCCGAAGCCACTGGGAGCCACCATTGAGTCGCCACGGCCCCTCAGCCCCGGCAAGGCCACCCCTGCCCCACACACCCCGCCGAGCTCAGGACCCCGCCCCTGGTGGCCGGCAGGCCCGGGGAAGCGGCCCCTGCCCTCCATCCCGCTCCCGCACCCGGCCGCGGTGACACGCCAGAGGGGCGGGGTGGTGGTGGGGGGGCTTTTGTCGGAGGGAGCTGTGGAGGGACACACCGGCACACAGGTGGCGGCGCCGGGGCTGGGCGCCGGTGGGGGCGGCCAGGTGCAGGTCGAGGGGCTCACGGGCCAAAAGGACGGCAACTGGGCCCGCGGCGGAGTCTGGGTCTGTAGGGCTCTGAGCCTCCATCCGCTCTGGTGCCTCCGGGCTACCGGCCCGAAGCCTGGTAGCGCAACACCCCACCGGCCCACAGACGTAGCCTCCCCAGCTGTGCTCACAGCGAGTCCAACCGCAGCCTGCACCCCTCCACGGGACACTTGGATTACTCCCGCGATCCCCACGAGGTGCGGCACCCGGCGGCCGAATGGGCTGAGATCCTGCCCTTGCGGCGCCCTGTGGCCACCTCCGCCTCCCTCACGGTACTGGCCGAGGCCTCGGACCAGCGGGCCCCGGCTCCCAGCTCAGCGCTGCTCCTCCGCCCCTCTCACCTCCTGCCCGACGTCCAGGCTACCGAGCACCCTCCACCCCCGCCCACCTTCATGCCACTCAGCCGGAACCCGGGAGGCAATGCCAACTACCAGGTGTATGACAGTCTGGTGCTGAAGCGGCAACCGCAGGAGGGCCAAGCGCGGGCCAACTCGCTGCTACCTTCCACCTCGGCCTCCAGGCCCTCTCTGCACGGGAGCCAGACTGGGAAAATGAACTTACCAGCAGCAAATGGGGGCAGGGGCAGGGGGCGGCAGGGCATGGAGAGAGGAATAAAGAGCGCCAGAGTCCAGGAAACATTGGTGGTCTGTGGCTTGGAAGCGCCACTCCTTCTGCCAGCCTGGGTCCCTGCGCTTGGCTTCCTGCAATAAGAAGCCAGTGTCCCCTTCTTGGCCTGAGGTTCCCTTTGGTTTAGTGGCCACAGTTCTGCCAGCAGGCCCCTCCTGGTCCTATACCATGCACTAAGTACATCTGCAGCTGCAGACTCCAAACCCCTGGTCTCTGGGCACCTCCTCTGTGTCTCAGCTGTCCCTGTCCACAGAGAGCCTCATACAAGAAGTTGCTTCCAAACTGGGAGGTTCCACATCTGGGCAGGTCCAGCTCCAGGCCCAGTGAAGGGCATGAAGAAGGCTGAGGCTCTGGACTCCAGCCAGGCCTTCAGCAGGCCTCTGAGGCCAAGGTCTTCCTAGTCTCAAGAGGGGCCAAGAGACGCAATGTGTCATTTGAACAAGTGAGTCAGCGGGCGGTGAGCGAATGAATGACCGCTCGAGGGGATGTATGCCGGCCACCGGGCCCTGTTTGACTGTCCAGGCTCAGCTTACCTGACCCTGGTTACCAGGGAATGCCACTCTGGGCCCCCCTTTTCTTTCATCCCCCTCCCTCACTGTGACCTCAACACCTGCCCCATTATGACCCAGTCTGGCTCCCAGTTAAAACTGGAGGGCAGGGGGCCCAGGCAGTCCTGGGACCAACGGCCATGGGTGAGCGACACTACTACCGAGCCGAGCCGTTCACTGGCCCCATCCCCAGGAAATGCCAGGAGCAAGGATACTCAATTCTTCTGATCCCGGTCAGCTTCATCTTGCTCAACGTGGGGATCAACGTGGTGACTATGGTCAGGGCAGGATCTGTGCAGCGCGGTTGGGGGAGCCCTGGGGTCTTGAAGGGGCTGAGGTGGGAGGGCTGCTGGGGTGTGACCGGACAAGGGTTGGATTTCAGGGCTCACCCTGCTCCCGGCCTCGCCCCTCCCCTTCTTCCCTCAACTCTGGAGGCATCTGAAGAGATTCTTGCGGGCACTTTTCAATCGTATTTTCCACAAAGGTGAGTGGGCGCCGGCGTGGGTTCAGGGGATGTGGGCCTGTCCCCTTTCTTCTATCCCTGCCTTGATTCTCAGCCCCTCAGGAACCCAGGCCCTGACCCATCTCGCCTTTCCCCACAGACAAGCAAGCCAGCTGTGTAGGCAGCCATCGCATGTGCATGCGCTGCTCCGTGGATCCCAAGAACCTGTGCTCAAGAGTTTCTTCCCGCTTCTGCCATCGCCCAAGCTTCCTGCTCGGGCAGGCAAACCACCTTGACTCCTGCCTGCAGCGGGGCTCGGCGGGGGCGGAGCCGGCGGCCCCCCCGCCGCGGGCGAGTAAAGGAGAAGGCGGGCGGAGCGGGAGGCAAAAAGCCTACAGCACCCGGTATTCCCAGGCGGTCTCCCATCCAAGTACTAACCAGGCCCGACCCTGCTTAGCTTCCGAGATCAGACGAGATCGGGCGCGTTCAGGGTGGTATGGCCGTAGACGGGGGCGGGGGCCGCGGGCGGCCTCTAGAGGCCCAGTTTCGCTGGCGCTGGCGCCCTAACGCCAGCCTGGCGGCCCGCCCGCCCCGGCAGGGGGAACGGAGGTCTCGGGTATCGGGCGGCGGCGGAGGGTTTGGCGACCACCTCCCAGCCCAGGGCGGCCGTGACCCAGCAAACCCTTCGGCGCTTGGCGCCCCGCCCAAGATCCCGCACGTCGCTCACAGGGACGTGGCCCCGGAGGCTTCAGGGCCCGGGGCCCGCGGTCCCTTGGGCATCGGCCCTGCCCGCCCACGCGGCGCTAGGCGCAGCCCGGCCACAGCCCGGGCCGGCCCTCCTGCCCGACAGCAGCTGGCCCGAAGCCACTGGGAGCCACCATTGAGTCGCCACGGCCCCTCAGCCCCGGCAAGGCCACCCCTGCCCCACACCCCCCGCCGAGCTCAGGACCCCGCCCCTGGTGGCCGGCAGGCCCGGGGAAGCGGCCCCTGCCCTCCATCCCGCTCCCGCACCCGGCCGCGGTGACACGCCAGAGGGGCGGGGTGGTGGTGGGGGGGCTTTTGTCGGAGGGAGCTGTGGAGGGACACACCGGCACACAGGTGTCGGCGCCGGGGCTGGGCGCCGGTGGGGGCGGCCAGGTGCAGGTCGAGGGGCTCGCGGGCCGAAAGGACGGCAACTGGGCCCGCGGCGGAGTCTGGGTCCGGGCCAGCCGCCCCGGGAGCGTCTGGGGTGCGGCTGCCTTCCAGGGCCGCCTTCTGGCCGCCTGGCCGGCCGGGCCGGCGGGGAGCGCCCCCGCCGGCGCGCGCCGTGGTGGGAGGGGCCTGAGGAGGTGGGGCCTGCAGCGGGGCCCGGCGGGGGCGGAGCCGGCGGCCCCCGCCGCGGGCGAGTAAAGGAGAAGGCGGGCGGAGCGGGAGGCAAAAAGCCTACAGCACCCGGTATTCCCAGGCGGTCTCCCATCCAAGTACTAACCAGGCCCGACCCTGCTTAGCTTCCGAGATCAGACGAGATCGGGCGCGTTCAGGGTGGTATGGCCGTAGACGGGGGCGGGGTCCGCTGGCTGCCTCTTGAGGCCCAGTTTCGCAGGCGCTGGCGCCTTAACGCCAGCCTGGCGGCCCGCCAGCCCCGGCAGGGGGAACGGAGGTCTCGGGTATCGGGCGGCGGCGGAGGGTTTGGCGACCACCTCCCAGCCCAGGGCGGCCGTGACCCAGCAAACCCTTCGGCGCTTGGCGCCCCGCCCAAGATCCCGCACGTCGCTCACAGGGACGTGGCCCCGGAGGCTTCAGGGCCCGGGGCCCGCTGTCCCTTGGGCATCGGCCCTGCCCGCCCACGCGGCGCTAGGCGCAGCCCGACCACAGCCCGGGCCGGCCCTCCTGCCCGACAGCAGCTGGCCCGAAGCCACTGGGAGCCACCATTGAGTCGCCACGGCCCCTCAGCCCCGGCAAGGCCACCCCTGCCCCACACACCCCGCCGAGCTCAGGACCCCGCCCCTGGTGGCCGGCAGGCCCGGGGAAGCGGACCCTGCCCTCCATCCCGCTCCCGCACCCGGCCGCGGTGACACGCCAGAGGGGCGGGGTGGTGGTGGGGGGGCTTTTGTCGGAGGGAGCTGTGGAGGGACACACCGGCACACAGGTGGCGGCGCCGGGGCTGGGCGCCGGTGGGGGCGGCCAGGTGCAGGTCGAGGGGCTCACGGGCCGAAAGGACGGCAACTGGGCCCGCGGCGGAGTCTGGGTCTGGAGGGCTCTGAGCCTCCATCCGCTCTGGTGCCTCCGGGCTACCGGCCCGAAGCCTGGTAGCGCAACACCCCACCGGCCCACAGACGTAGCCTCCCCAGCTGTGCTCACAGCGAGTCCAACCGCAGCCTGCACCCCTCCACGGGACACTTGGATTACTCCCGCGATCCCCACGAGGTGCGGCACCCGGCGGCCGAATGGGCTGAGATCCCGCCCTTGCGGCGCCCTGTGGCCACCTCCGCCTCCCTCACGGTACTGGCCGAGGCCTCGGACCAGCGGGCCCCGGCTCCCAGCTCAGCGCTGCTCCTCCGCCCCTCTCACCTCCTGCCCGACGTCCAGGCTACCGAGCACCCTCCACCCCCGCCCACCTTCATGCCACTCAGCCGGAACCCGGGAGGCAATGCCAACTACCAGGTGTATGACAGTCTGGTGCTGAAGCGGCAACCGCAGGAGGGCCAAGCGCGGGCCAACTCGCTGCTACCTTCCACCTCGGCCTCCAGGCCCTCTCTGCACGGGAGCCAGACTGGGAAAATGAACTTACCAGCAGCAAATGGGGGCAGGGGCAGGGGGCGGCAGGGCATGGAGAGAGGAATAAAGAGCGCCAGAGTCCAGGAAACATTGGTGGTCTGTGGCTTGGAAGCGCCACTCCTTCTGCCAGCCTGGGTCCCTGCGCTTGGCTTCCTGCAATAAGAAGCCAGTGTCCCCTTCTTGGCCTGAGGTTCCCTTTGGTTTAGTGGCCACAGTTCTGCCAGCAGGCCCCTCCTGGTCCTATACCATGCACTAAGTACATCTGCAGCTGCAGACTCCAAACCCCTGGTCTCTGGGCACCTCCTCTGTGTCTCAGCTGTCCCTGTCCACAGAGAGCCTCATACAAGAAGTTGCTTCCAAACTGGGAGGTTCCACATCTGGGCAGGTCCAGCTCCAGGCCCAGTGAAGGGCATGAAGAAGGCTGAGGCTCTGGACTCCAGCCAGGCCTTCAGCAGGCCTCTGAGGCCAAGGTCTTCCTAGTCTCAAGAGGGGCCAAGAGACGCAATGTGTCATTTGAACAAGTGAGTCAGCGGGCGGTGAGCGAATGAATGACCGCTCGAGGGGATGTATGCCGGCCACCGGGCCCTGTTTGACTGTCCAGGCTCAGCTTACCTGACCCTGGTTACCAGGGAATGCCACTCTGGGCCCCCCTTTTCTTTCATCCCCCTCCCTCACTGTGACCTCAACACCTGCCCCATTATGACCCAGTCTGGCTCCCAGTTAAAACTGGAGGGCAGGGGGCCCAGGCAGTCCTGGGACCAACGGCCATGGGTGAGCGACACTACTACCGAGCCGAGCCGTTCACTGGCCCCATCCCCAGGAAATGCCAGGAGCAAGGATACTCAATTCTTCTGATCCCGGTCAGCTTCATCTTGCTCAACGTGGGGATCAACGTGGTGACTATGGTCAGGGCAGGATCTGTGCAGCGCGGTTGGGGGAGCCCTGGGGTCTTGAAGGGGCTGAGGTGGGAGGGCTGCTGGGGTGTGACCGGACAAGGGTTGGATTTCAGGGCTCACCCTGCTCCCGGCCTCGCCCCTCCCCTTCTTCCCTCAACTCTGGAGGCATCTGAAGAGATTCTTGCGGGCACTTTTCAATCATATTTTCCACAAAGGTGAGTGGGCGCCGGCGTGGGTTCAGGGGATGTGGGCCTGTCCCCTTTCTTCTATCCCTGCCTTGATTCTCAGCCCCTCAGGAACCCAGGCCCTGACCCATCTCGCCTTTCCCCACAGACAAGCAAGCCAGCTGTGTAGGCAGCCATCGCATGTGCATGCGCTGCTCCGTGGATCCCAAGAACCTGTGCTCAAGAGTTTCTTCCCGCTTCTGCCATCGCCCAAGCTTCCTGCTCGGGCAGGCAAACCACCTTGACTCCTGCCTGCAGCGGGGCTCGGCGGGGGCGGAGCCGGCGGCCCCCCCGCCGCGGGCGAGTAAAGGAGAAGGCGGGCGGAGCGGGAGGCAAAAAGCCTACAGCACCCGGTATTCCCAGGCGGTCTCCCATCCAAGTACTAACCAGGCCCGACCCTGCTTAGCTTCCGAGATCAGACGAGATCGGGCGCGTTCAGGGTGGTATGGCCGTAGACGGGGGCGGGGGCCGCGGGCGGCCTCTAGAGGCCCAGTTTCGCTGGCGCTGGCGCCCTAACGCCAGCCTGGCGGCCCGCCCGCCCCGGCAGGGGGAACGGAGGTCTCGGGTATCGGGCGGCGGCGGAGGGTTTGGCGACCACCTCCCAGCCCAGGGCGGCCGTGACCCAGCAAAGCCTTCGGCGCTTGGCGCCCCGCCCAAGATCCCGCACGTCGCTCACAGGGACGTGGCCCCGGAGGCTTCAGGGCCCGGGGCCCGCGGTCCCTTGGGCATCGGCCCTGCCCGCCCACGCGGCGCTAGGCGCAGCCCGGCCACAGCCCGGGCCGGCCCTCCTGCCCGACAGCAGCTGGCCCGAAGCCACTGGGAGCCACCATTGAGTCGCCACGGCCCCTCAGCCCCGGCAAGGCCACCCCTGCCCCACAACCCCCGCCGAGCTCAGGACCCTGCCCCTGGTGGCCGGCAGGCCCGGGGAAGCGGCCCCTGCCCTCCATCCCGCTCCCGCACCCGGCCGCGGTGACACGCCAGAGGGGCGGGGTGGTGGTGGGGGGGCTTTTGTCGGAGGGAGCTGTGGAGGGACACACCGGCACACAGGTGTCGGCGCCGGGGCTGGGCGCCGGTGGGGGCGGCCAGGTGCAGGTCGAGGGGCTCGCGGGCCGAAAGGACGGCAACTGGGCCCGCGGCGGAGTCTGGGTCCGGGCCAGCCGCCCCGGGAGCGTCTGGGGTGCGGCTGCCTTCCAGGGCCGCCTTCTGGCCGCCTGGCCGGCCGGGCCGGCGGGGAGCGCCCCCGCCGGCGCGCGCCGTGGTGGGAGGGGCCTGAGGAGGTGGGGCCTGCAGCGGGGCCCGGCGGGGGCGGAGCCGGCGGCCCCCGCCGCGGGCGAGTAAAGGAGAAGGCGGGCGGAGCGGGAGGCAAAAAGCCTACAGCACCCGGTATTCCCAGGCGGTCTCCCATCCAAGTACTAACCAGGCCCGACCCTGCTTAGCTTCCGAGATCAGACGAGATCGGGAGCGTTCAGGGTGGTATGGCCGTAGACGGGGGCGGGGTCCGCTGGCTGCCTCTTGAGGCCCAGTTTCGCAGG